>NC_069499.1:117897279-118197279 GCF_027579735.1 Bombina bombina | reverse complement strand
AAAAAAAATATGCCCCAATTGCCCCCCAAATAAAGTGGGCAGTTCCGTTTTTTTGTAAAAAAATAAATAAGCATCTTTATTTTTTTTTTTAAATAAACTGCACAAAGCAGTTATAAGGGGTTAAAGTGCAGGGATGTGAGGTGTTAGAAAAATATATAGCACTTAAAAGTGCCTTTACTTTGTGGTCTATGGGGACTGTGATTGTACTGTTATATATATTTGTATATACTTATATACATGTATATTTATGTGTTAATAGGTGTATATTCCCACATAAACACATTCATATACATATATACATATACATATACACATTCATATACATATATACATATACACATTCATATACATATATACATATACACATTCATATACATATACACATACACATTCATATACATATATACATATACACATTCATATACATATACACATACACATTCATATACATATACATAAACACATTCATATACATATATACATATACACATTCATATACATATACACATACACATTCATATACATATACATATACACATTCATATACATATATACATATACACATTCATATACATATATACATATACACATTCATATACATATACACATACACATTCATATACATATACATAAACACATTCATATACATATACACATACACATTCATATACATATACATAAACACATTCATATACATATATACATATACACATACACATTCATATACATATATACATATACACATTCATATACATATATCTAGATTGTAAGTTACCACGGGAACAGGGCCCTCAATTCCCCCTGTATTTGTCTGTAAAGTTTTGTGTCTTATCGTATTGTTTCTCCACTGTACTGTTATCCTTGTACCCATGGGCAGCGCTGCAGAATCTGTTGGCGCTTTATAAATAAAGAATAATAATATATATTTTTAATTTGCTGCCCAATGCTGCGCATCTTACCCCCTGCGCTGTGCTAGGTTCTTTGCCATGTCTCACGGCATGAGAACGAGGCGCTCCATTCGTAATCTGGCCCAAAATGTTTATATTTGAGTTTACATTTAAAAAAAGGATTGAGCTGATTAACTCACATCAATAAAATAGAACATATGTAATACATATACACAAATACATGGCTTAAAGGGAAACTATAAGCATAGCATTAAGGTTATGGATGTCGCCTATTGAATTTTACATTACATTGCATTCCAGTGCGTATGTGTTTACACCTCCTTCAGATACCTATAGTAAAACCTAGTTTCCAAAATGGTGGCACCCATAATTAGGGGAAGGTGCAAGAAGTGTATTTAGGGCAAGCCAGATTACAAGTGGAGCGATATTTTTTTTTCTGCTTGCGTGATAACTGCTCTGTAAGTAAAATGAGCGGCGCTTCATTAGCGCATGTATTACAAGTTGAAAGTAAAAAGTTAGTGCAAAGACTCAGGTGCGCTAACTTCAGGACTTTGGAGATTGTAACTGCTCTAACTCCTTCTCCCCATTGTCTTCTATGGGGTGCCCTACAAAAAAACTATTCGTTATCACTTGTGCTTTAACCTGACACTGCGCTTCATCAACAGCGCTAAAGCAGAAGGTGCATTAGGAATAATTGAAATTTCTATATTCTTCACTAGAAAAAAATATTTTTTCTATTTTTATATATATATTTCTATACATAGATATATATTGTATATACTGATATATATATATATATATATATATATATATATATATATATATATATATATATATACAGTAAGGAGCATAGAAATCACAAGTATTTATATTCATAACACATTTAAAAATGAAAAATGAAAAAAAAAGAGATTACATGTTTAAAGGTATTTGACTGGGAAGGGTTCAAAGATGTGGAAGGAAATTTGTTTCCCTGAACATACGCCTGCTGCATTATTCAGTGTTAGTATCATTTTAAAATAAACAAATACTAAATATTTGTGTAACATTTACATTTGTTTTCACTAAACAAAGGTGAATGTTCCTTTGCTATAGGTGAAAAAGTTCTCATTTAATACAAGCGCTGGGATCCGCCATGCTAAGCCTCCTATTAGTGCGGCCTAGGGCTCTGAGAAAAAGGATTGGGCTAGTGCGGCTCTCCAGCAAGCTAGAAGTAAGTATTTAACCCCTTAAAGATAATTGAAAGAAAACTAAAGAAATCAGTATTTTTTCATTTCTTTAAATTTAGTTGGTTCCTTCAGTCAAAATGAAACAAATATCAGTTTTTTGTTATGAATTTGCAATTGTAACGAAATGAATGCACATCTCTAATATATATGTCTAAATATGTGTATGTGTATATTATATGAAATATTTACAGTAAATACATAGTTAAAACCGTTATTAAATATGAATATTGCATAAATATGCTTTTACATGTTTTCATCTACTTAACTGCAAAGGGCTCCAATGCATATATATATATATATATATATATATGTGTGTGTGTGTGTGTGTATACATATGTGTTTATGTGTTTATATGTGTATATACAGTATGTCTGTAAATACATATATACACATAAAAATACATATTCACACACACACACACACACACACAATTAGCACATCTAGGCAAGTATCCCTGCTTGCTTTTCCCCTTTAAAAATCCATATACATTGTTATCAATGCACAAGAGGATTATGGGTAAGATATGCAAATTAGAAACTTTTATCTCCACCATAATTTTAATGAATAAGAATAAAACAGGCTGTCTAGCAGTGATTTCTATATTTGCTGCATATACCCTATTAAGGGATTGCTGTGTTAAAACATTATTTGAAGCTAAAAGTCTGAGATTTTGCATATCTAATTTGCATATCTTACCCAGAATCCTCTTGTGCATTAGTAACAATGTATATTGAGTTTTTCTGGGGAAAAACAAGCAGGGATACTTGCCTAGATGTGCTACTTTCCTATTCAACTTTTTTTATTGATATATATATATATATATATATATATATATATATATATATCCATCTTTAGAAATGTATATCTATGTGTTTCAATGTTAAAGCCCTTTGCCTGCCTTTATTTTTTGTGCACTTTTTTGTTATTGTTTTTATTAGATAATGTTATTATGAGTATAACTGTACTTTGTAATGTATTTTTATTAATTTTGTGACACTTTTTTTTTTGTGAAACAGTTAGCCAGAGCTCTGAAATCAAGATATCCTGAGGCACATTAACTTCAGTTGCACTCAAACGATCAATTTTTTTTTTTCAATTTGTAAAATGTTAGTTTTAGCTGTGGTGGTACTTTTACTATGTGTTTTATCCGCACAAAGTAGTGGTGCAGGGTGGATAGTATTAAAATGGCATGCACTAACAAATTAGAGCATGAAATGTTTGACTATTATGGACCTTTAATGTTCCATTCTTTTATGAAAATTGTTGGAGCATGGTAATTTTAGCAATAATGACCATCCAAAATGATGTGTTTAACCACCGTAAAAGGGTTAAACCCATATTTAAAGTCTACTTGGGAGCAACATAAAACAGCTTGTCCTAAACAGACAAGGCCAGTGAGCCAATCAGCAGTGGCATTTGCACAATCATCCATGCCTCGAGACAAGAAGTTATCGCTGTCTTCCAGGAAGTACTTTTACTATATGTTTAATCCATGGAATTGCAGGGTCAGTAGTACTAAAATAGCAGTGCTAAAATTAATAATTGCATACCAGCACAGCACAAACACATCTTGCAGGATAGTCTTATAATTATTAGGACCTCCGTATCTTGCTGTATCTTTCTCTCCTACATTACATACCCTGTACAGCTCAAACTTCCTAGATCTGCCACAGGACCACATAAATCATGTTCCTGGAGGTCACAAGCCACACATCATTGATTCATAGTCATAGTTTTATTTATTTTTTTAATGCTGGAGGTATGAGATATGACTGAACCAAATAATTGAAGAAATCACACATGCAGTAACTAAATGTGAATGCAAGACTTGTACAGCCCCGATATTCACTGGCTGCACTATTCGGTATTTGTTTAAAATTAACTAACTAAATAAATAAATAAATACTGAAATCTAGTTAAACATTTTACATTCATTAATTAATGAATGTAAAACAAGTCTTAGTGCAGGTCCTGGGAGCCAACTTTGCTAAGCCTCCTGTTAGCACGGGGCAACCACTGCTTCTTAACTTCAGTTTCTGACGAGCGGAAAACTTCTGGTGGATTCTGCTGCTTGTTAAATCAGGCCCTATGTCTTTAATTTCTGTTGATGCATTCATTCGAATATTTGTTTCGTCAAAACCAAATGCATATCTGTTTTTTGTTATGAATGAGTATTTGTAACAAAATGAATACACAGCTCTAATGAATACACACATAGGACTGCATTCATTAAGCCTGCAGACATTAGTTAAGAAGCTTCTGAGCTTACAGTTTAAAATCACACTTAACTTATCTGCACAAGAGCAGGGCGCTACATTGAATGGGTTGCAGCTTGTGCAATGATAAATGCAGGCAGCGTGAAGCTGCCCCCTAGCTGCAATTACAGAAGAACAGGTTCCCTAACTGGGAGCCCTGTCCAGTTGTACATTGAAAAAATGGAGCCCATAATCTCTACTGTTTCTGAATACAAAACAAGCAAAAAAGTCATACACTGCAACAGAGCAAAAAAGCAAACATATCAATGCAACTGACCTATTTTTTGAAAAATACATGTAACAAATTTATTTAGATCACAGATTTTAAACTGTCTAAATGTGTAAAGTTCTTTAAAAAATAATGTATTAAATTATAATTAAAGCCTTTTTCGGAGTGTTTTTAAATCTGATATACTTTCTTTTTCTTTAAATATTTCACATTATACTTTGTTTCAAGAGCTTCTATAATCTTAACATATACACTAAATGACAGGGTATTCATTCATGTTACATATATAAAAATAAATGAATGCCAAGATTGTGTTACAATAAGCAAAAGTAAATGAAAATGAACATTTCTGGTGTCAGATAAGTTAAAAGTTAAGGAGAAAATGATTTGTTAAAAGGTTATTATTGCCAGGAGAGAATATTTATCTTTAAATTAATCAAGAGGACGGTTTTTAATGGAGCAGAAAGTATATTGAGGGCTAAAAGTAATAACCCTGTAATCTGTGTGATACATTAGCCCCCTTAGCTGTGGTGCCAATGATATCTAGTTGACATCCTAATAGTACAAGATATCTCGTCACACTAAGCAGAGATACAGTATCAGTGCAACGAAAGCACAGCAGACTAGGGACTAAAGGTTTTAGCACCAACTGGTTAGAGTGCAGCAAAGTAAAGTGATGTTAGAGATATTTTACTTAGAATGACTTCAAATTACATAAGCACTTTATGATTGTAATACAACTTTTTTAATTATGTTTATTTAACAAAAATGTATTTCCAATATACTTTAATTTTTTATTTTGCAACATTTTCCTGTAAGCCAATAATGAAAATTGTGGATTTTTTAATTCTGAGAACTGGAAGTGCACCCTACAGACTTCCCCAACCTAACCCTGCTACATTGCTGTGTCATATTGGCCTCAGCAGAGATAACAAAATGACATATTGCAAAACAATGCAAGTTTTGCCATCAAAATTAATGTGGAGTTGTGAACTACAGTAATAAGTATGAATTGGCTCATCCGAATAAGGCAAGAAGGGAAAGGTTTGGCAATTAAAGTGTAAAGTGTAGCAAGCAAGGTGGTAATTTAGGAAGAATATTTTTACATTGGGTTCCATGCTAATGTATTGCAAGACAATATACAAGTTTTGTAATTACAAGTTTTGTCATGTCCCTTTAAGAGATTATTTATCTGGTTAAAAAAAAATATTCTAAATGTTTATTTCATATAACTGTTGTGCTATTCTACTTAATTTTAGTTTGTATTTTACTTTTTAATTTAGGTAATTAATAATTCATTTTACATACTGAAAACCATGGTAATTTTAAGCAGGGCAATGGGGTCATATAGTTGTTGACTACACATAGGTGACGCTGTCCACACATGCCAATATTACAGTCTGTTGTCAGCCACCTTGGAAAGGCCGCCACCATAACTATAAAAGAAAGTGATTACACAAACAATGAAAAATGAAGTGAGGTGCAGGTAGGTACCACTACATATATTAAAAATAAATAAACAAATAAATAAGCACAGCCCTACTTTGTATTCGTACCTCATATGAAATTCTGATATTTCTCTGGAATAAAAATAGTCAACTAAATGTAATGATATGAACATTAAAAGGCTTATTGCCCTTTAACGCATGCATTAAATTATGAAGCCTTAAAATTAACACACTAACACACACACATATATATATATACAGAAAGAGAGAGAGAAACATAGATACATATATATATATATATATATATATATATTTATATATGTATATATATATATATATATATATATATATATATATATATATATATATATATATATATATATATATATATATATATATATATATATATATATAAATCAATGTAAATATTTGCATAGGAAATTAGTACATCTAGGCAAGTATCCCTGCTTGCTTTTCCCCAGAAATTCTTAATATACAATGTTTCCAATGCACAAGAGAATTGTGGGTAAGATATTCAAATTAGATATGCAAATTCTCAGTTTTTTGCTTCAAAAATACTGTTTTGACACAGCGATCCTTTTAAACAGGATTTTGAGGCAAAAAAAATGAGAATTTGCATATCTAATTTGCATATTTTACCCACAATTCTCTTGTGCATTGGAAACATTGTATATTAAGAATTTCTGGGAAAAAGCAAGCGGGGATACTTGCCTAGATGTACTAATTTCCTATGCAAATATTTACATTGATTTAATTTTGAGACATGGAGGATTTTAATTTCAGTTTTTTATCTCCCCCCATAATTTTAATGCATTTTTATATATATACAAACTCCTCTGACGAAGAAGCAACCCCACGCTTCGAAACGCGTAAGGATTTACTTTTACAGAGTGTGGCTTAGCTCTTTTTTACCTCAGCGGCTGTGATTTGAAACAGTCTTCTAACTGCAGTCAACACAATACTTTTAAGACATACCCTCTTGACCGCTAACCTCGGCACTTTTGAGTGCTCTATCCTTGCTACTAGCAGCTTATCCCACGCTGCTCTGACACATTCGTATTTAAACATCAACTCGCACAAACATAGCCTTTGCTAGCAATTGTTCAACTCATTTAGCGAGATTACAGGCTTATAGAGCATCACACTACAGATTCACCTAATTAGGTAGAAACATTTAGTACTCCACGCTGTCACACACAGCGCCGTACATTTGCTTTTATCTATCAGACCACAGCAGGCTCTGACATCACCGTCAGTCTGTGGCCATCCGCTACACACAATCACTGTCTGTACCGCACTTCAGTTACAGAGATACTTTGTTTCCTCACATACTGTGTCTGAGAGAACAGAAACTATAGCAGCCTTTAACTCATCACAGCTGCAGGTCCTAGACACTCTAGGATTCCTCTTTTCTCACTACTGCCCACAGTATGTTTGGTCCTCACACACTATAAGTGTATTCAACAACCAGGGAATTTGACTAGTTCTTGTTTGGGACACAGAGGACACTACGTGAAGCGATTTCACTACCAGGACATACCCAATAAGCTTATCATCAGACACCTGCCTCCAGCAACACCTGCCTAAGGTGTATAATAATATACTTACACACCATTACTTACCTCATACAGATTGAGGTTAATAAATGTGAGTGCATTTCTTACACCTGTCTTGTATGTAATAAATATTTTTATTTATACAGTATTACAATATGTACTCTTTTTCTTTCTTTGCCATATTTCATCCTACACGGTGAGAGCCAAGATCCAGATCGCACTACCATACTGCGGAGAGATACCAAGTCAACAATACCGGAGACCAGGAGACTCCAAGGTTGAAAGTACCATACACAAGCCTGGCATGAAATAAAAGAAATAAAAGATAAGAACATCTCCCAACACAGGAAAGACTGCCAAGACACACCGGAGAGATACCAATCAGACACTCAGACATTACCTCATATGATTGAGGTACCCTCTGGTAAGGGCATACCACTGGTCTTCTAGTACCAGTGTTACAGTTATCGTTAAGTTTTGTTGACAAAATACATCTTGAACGTATAATATTCACCTTACCTGTTCTTATTCATCACCTGAACTTTTTTTGTGAGACAAAGGACATTTGTCTACTTCAACCGAGAGACATTTCATTTCATTTGATATAACTTTATATATATTTACATATTCTTAGTATTTGTAGCGCTGAATATCTTTCGACATTTCTCTTGTATATAATATATATATATATATATATATATACACAGAAATATGAAATCATATCAAAACAGCTGTGAAATACCTACTTACAAAAAAGTTTGTACAAAAATAGGAAGTTTAATGAAATGTCTATATCTTACATCTTTCACATTTTTCCTACTCTGGAATTACAAGCCTTCAGTGCAGCTGGGGACTATGGGTAATGACATGCAAATAGGCACTCAGAGTGCATCACTTTTGGCGAAGAAGCGAACATTGTGTTATAATAGTGCAGCTGGCTCTGATCTTTCAATCTTTCAGTATAATGTAAAGATGGAATTTGCTAGTTTTATCTCGGAGATTAGGATTTTGAGTGGCATAAAAAAAAGTGAAACTGCATCTTTGCTTTACTTCAAAATCTTATTAACCCATTCTCTCACTGCTGAAAATAGTAAATGAAATTGTGTTTGGTTCTCATTTCTCAGCATATAATGCGACATGAATATTACTTAAGAAATTTAAAAAAGCAAAGCATATTTGATTTTATACCTCTAACTGTGCTCAAAGTAAAAAATGTGTGCGACCGCATTAGCGCTGGTATTGCAAGTTGAACATAAAAAGTTAGCACATGAGCAAAAGACTCAGGCACGCTAACTTCAGGACTTCGGATTATGCAACCGCACTAACTCCTTTTCACCATAGAATTCCATAGGGCACACTAACCCAGGCAATGCGATAGATCATCTGCGCTAAATCCAAAGGTGCATTAGGAATACTTTAAATTACTATGTTCTTCACTAGAAGAAAATGTTCTTTTAATTTTTAAATATACATTTCAGAATTTTTTTTTTTTTGTAAAATATTTATCTATGCATATATATATATATATATATATATATATATATATATATATATATATATATATATATATATATATACAGTATATATATTTCAAAATTAAGAGAACATTTTTTTCTAAGTAAAGAACAGGGTAATTTCTATTTTTTTATTTTAAAAATACATTTAAAGGGATACTGAACTGAACCCAAATTTATTATTTCATGATTCAAATAGAGCATGCAATTTTAAGCAACTTTCTAATTTCCTGAATATCCATGCTCATTAACACCTAGCCACACCCCATATTTCTTAGCATTGTCCCAACCATCCAGCTTTACCCACTGAACATCAGTGCCTCTGTAGGTTCCTGTCTGTGGCTGTGCTTTACACTCCAAACCCTATAATAGTACAGCATCAAACACTAGAAATCCACCCTCAGCGACTTCAATAACAGTTTAATAACAGTGACTTCAATAACAACCTGGCTCTCTGCTTCAGACACAGCATCCACTGCTGCACTGTCACATGGGGGTCTCCATTTCAGCCACACTCCTAGGTCTGGCAATAGACAAGGAGGTTGTGTTGGTATTTTACTTTCCTCTCATTGCACCTTTCAACAAATACATCCCTTCTCTTCCCTCACATTTTCTTCATTTGAAGCACACATGATTTGGTTATTTTCTCCCCTCTCTATACTTGTTGCAGTCATATACCGCCCCCCTGGCTCCCCAACTCAATTTTTAGATCACTTTGCTGCCTGGCTTCCTTATTTCCTTTCCTAAGACACCCCTGCCCTCATTCTTGGTGACTTCAACATCCCTCTTGACAATCCCACTGCCTCCTCTGCCAAACAACTTCTGCAACTCACTTCATCTTTCAGCATATCACAATGGACTGACTCTCCCACTCACAAAGATGGTCACTCCCTTCATCTGATTTTCAGCTATCGATGCACTATATCAAATTTCAAAAACTCCCCTTTTTCTCTTTCTGACCATCATCTCCTAACTTGCAATAACACTTTCCTCCCTACAACCCCCCTTCCTCTACCCCTTACACCAAACTTCACAGAAGCACTAAGTTATTAGATCAGCAACAGCTCGCTAGCTCTTTTGAACCTCTCCTCTCTTCTATCACCTACTTTTCCTGCCCTGACCAAACTATCTGCCACTATAACTCCACCCTTACATCGTTCATTGACACCCTGGCCCCTCCTATCATAGCACAGAAACCACACTCTCATCTTCAGCCTTGGCATACTCATCTGACACTGTACCTACGCAGATATTCCCATACTGCTGAGTGACACTAGAGGAAATCTCGGAGTTCAGCTGACTTTCTTCACTACAAGTTCATCCTGAACTCTTACTATTCTGCCCTTAATCTTTATAAGCAACAATACTTCTCTAATCTCATCTCTGCTCTTTCCTCTAACCCAAAATGTCTGTTTTCAACATTCAATACTCTTCTCCACCCACCCCCACATCCTAATACAACTTTTCTCTCAGCTCAAGAGTTTGCCAGCCAGTTCAATAAGAAAATTGACTCCATCAGAAATTAAATCACCTCTCAATTTACTACCAATCTTCCACCCCCTCAAAAGCTCACAAGAAGTAGTTTCTGCCCTTATACTGTCCTCCCCCCTCACTACCTGTCCCCTCAACCCTATCCCCTCACAGCTGCTCCCCTCCCTCTCTTCTACCCTCACCCCCATACTCACACACATTTTCAACCTCTCCCTCAGCACTGGTATATTTCCCTCATCTCTAAAACATGCACTGGTCACACCTATCCTCAAAAAACCTTCCCTTGATCCAACCTCGCCATCCAACTACCATCCTATTTCCTTACTCCCTCTTGCCTCAAAGCTCCTTGAAAAGCTAGTATATGCACGTCTATCCCATTTCCTTACACTATACTCTCTTCTTGACCCACTGCAATCTGGATTTCGTCCCCATCACTCCACAGAGACAGCAATTGTCAAGGTTACCAATGACCTACTTACAGCAAAATCCAAAGGCCACTTCTCTCTGCTTATCCTCCTTGATCTGTCTGAAACCTTTGACACTGTTGACCACCGTCTTTTGCTCCACACCCTCCAATCCTTCGACATCTGCGACACAGCTCTCTTGTGGTTCTCTTCCTATCTATCTAACCATACCTTTAGTGTAGTCTTCTCCAGAGCATCCTCGGCCCCGTTACCACTTTCTGTTGTGGTACCTCAAGGCTCTGTCCTCTGTCCCCTTCTTTTTTCAATCTATAAGTCATCATTAGGTTCCTTAATAAAGTCTCATTGGTTTCAATATCATTTGTATGCCAATGACACCCAAATCTACCTCTCTGCACCAGACCTACCTCCTTCCCTACTAACCCGTGTCACTAACTGTCTTTCTCATATCTCATCTTGGATGTCCTCTCACTACCTTAAGCTAAATCTCTCCAAAACTGAACACCTTATTTTTCCCCCTTCTTCCAAAATCTCCACCCCCTAATTTTCTATAACTGTTGATAATTCCATCATTACCCCTACCCTGCATGCCCAATGTCTTGGGGTCACACTTGACTTAGACCTTTCCTTCACTCCTCACATTCAGTCCTTGGCTAAAGCCTGTCGCTTCCACCTTAAAAACATCTCTAAAATTAGATATTTCCTTACACAAGACACAACTAAGATTTTAATCCACTCTCTCATCCTTTCCCGTCTCGACAACTGCAACTCTGTCCTCTCTGGTCTACCTAGCTGCTGTCTAGCTCCTTTACAATCCATAATGAATGCCTCTGACAGGCTCATCTTCCTTACACATCGCTCTTCATCTGCTGCACCTCTCTGCCAATCCCTTCACTGGCTTCCTCTTGCCTCCAGGATTAAACACAAAATACTCACGCTGACACACAAAGCCCTGAACTGCACTGCTCCCCACTACATTTCAGACCTTGTCTCCAGATACTCTCCCTCCTGTCCCCTTCACTAAGGTCACGATCTCCTACTCTCCTCCTCTCTTGTTACTTCCTCACATTTCTGTTTACAGGACTTCTCCAGACTGGCCCCCATCCTATGGAACTCCCTGCCTCGCTCCACAAGACTCTCCCCTAGTTTCAACAGCTTCAAGCACCCCCTAAAGACTCTACTATTCAGGGATACATACAACTTACACTAACCTTTCCTAACTTATCCATCGCTTTCCCCTTGAACCCCTTAGAATGTAAGTCTATGAACCCAGCTGTTTGTAGATCACCTTCATAAGAGCCGACTATAAAAGTTCAAATCTCGGTAGGGCCCTCTACTCATTTGATCCCTATAAATGTTATCCTGTATACCAACTATGTTTATAGCGCTGCGGAATCTGTTGGCGCTCTACAAATACCTGATAATAATAATAATAACAGTTAACCATACAAACAAACAAACAGCTTTAAAAAGTATCAACAAGTATATTTGTATCAAAGTAAAACAAGGTAATTGAAAAAACAAAAACAAAATGCAAGCACATCACATATATGTTTCGCACAACCCATGTGTGTGAAAAAACTACACACTTGTTCTTGAGCAGTTAACAAGTGAGTTATTTTAGTCACATGAAATGGGTATACTTTGATTTTGCATTTTCATTTGCCTGGTTTTACTTTGATTCCAATAAACTTTTTGATACTTTTTTTTTAAGTGCTTTGTTTATGATGTGCGTTTATTAAGGTCACTGAGTGTGGATTTCTAGTGTTTGATGCTGTGGAGTAACGCTTCAGATGTAGGTGTGGTTATCCAGCACCTTGCTTCTGTTTATGATGAGCTTTTATTGAGGTCACTGAGTGTGGATTTCTGGTGTTTGATGCTGTGGAGTAACGCTTCAGACGTAGGTGTGGTTATCCAGCACCTTGCTTTTAAGTGAAATAGGTAGATATGGTGCTAACACTGAAGAGACGCGGGCCTGTGTTTTTCCCATATCCTAGCTGCCCACTACGGTGTATGCTGTGATTGTCTATTATAGTACTGCCAATTTACAAATGTTTCAATGGCCCCAGATTTGTTAGGAAAACCATTTTTAGATGGTTCTTTTGTAGCAGGACACCTCCTGTTTACTATACCTCAAGCAGTTTCCTTTGTTCCAGTTTCAAGGGACTAACCAAGCTCCACCCACAATACAACCTGACTCTGTCAACTTCACCCATGACCCAGCCATGGTACACCTGAAGCTCCGCCCATCTCACTGCAGCTCCAATCACCAAACACTGGTAGGGCACTGTTAACAAGTCCTGCATGCATCACTGTCCTAGAAAACCTCTAAAAAATGTTGGGAGATATGCAAAGATAATAAATACATAGTCAAAGTGGTACCCCAAAACCACAGCAACATGACGAATAAATAAGAAGCAGGCATAAATGTTTATTCTACAATCGTATAGAAAAAGAAGGCACCTTATTAAAAAATAAAATTGTCCTTAAAGGGATAGGAAAGTCAAAATTAAACTTGCATGATTCAGAGCATGTCATTTTAAGACACTTTTATATTCACTTCTATTTTCAAATGTGCTTCATTCTCTTAGTATCCTTTGTTAAAAAATGAATATGCACATATCATACACTAGTGGGAGCTGCTGCTAATTGATGCTTGCACACATTTGTCTCTTGTGCTTGGCTAAATAGATATTTTCAGCTTCCTGTCAGTAGTGCAATACTGTCCCTTCAACAATGGATAATAAGAGAATGAAGAAAAGTTGATAATAAAATTAAATTAGAAAGTTGTTTAAAATTGTAGGTTCTATCTGAATCATAAAAGAAAATTTTGGGGTTTACTATCCCTTTAATCTCCCTAAAGCCATCAATAAGCAAAATCTGTAATCTAGGCTTTGCAAATGTTGCAATCAGCTATTTGATTTTCATTATTTGGAAACTATAATATTCATGTTTGGCCTTCCTAGGGAGCATGAGCACAATTTTACTAGGTATGTGCAAAATTTGTTATTAGGATATTCGTTTGTAAAACAAATTCCAAAATGGCCGCGGTTAGCAGCATTCGGCTTTTTTTTCTGTGCCATATATATTAGTGTTAAAGTGCAACACAAAAAGATTTGTACAAATCTAGATTTTTGTATAGATCTTTAACACATTCCATATTTGGAATTCATTTGACAATCAAATATCTGAATAATGAAATTTGCAGATACCGAAACTGTACACAAAACCAAGCGATGTTTAATGTTGTTTTAACACTCTTGTTGAGAACTTCTGCTGTGCAGGAATTCCAATAGCTGATATTGTTCACCTGAATTCTTTCATTATACAAAGTATCATTATATTACCTTGCCATTAAACCTAAACACATGTATACCTAGAAGCAGAGGATAGAATAAGGATGCAGTGATAGGAGCAGGGTGGTCCGAATTTCACAACTATCTAGCGAGATACCAAGTGAAGCTGGAAGAGAGCAAGTTAGGCTAATTGCTCACTTAATCTCATACGATAAAGTTCCAAGCTAGACCACTGCATCTCTGATTGCCTGAGAAGCATTAGAACTGCTAGTTCTCATTGTATAAAGAGACGTGCTGGGATGTCTTGTAATGTTTGTGATAAACTATTTTTAGCTGCTTTTTTTTAATAAAAAAACATTTACATAACAGCATTCCTTTGCATATTTTGCATCTACAATACTTTTAATAAAGCTAAACACTAGCTCCAGTAGAAGTATGCAAGTAAAATGTTTTCACTTTTGTGCTAACCCGATGTGCACAAAAAAGACGAAATTAGAATATTGTGAACAGGTTAACGTATTCGCCCATAGAAGTCAATGGAGCAAGAAAAGTGAGGGAAAAAAAACAACTAACACTGTTCTTGCGCGCAAACCTGATTTTCAAGTGCGCTTACTCCGACATGAAAATATTAATATTTTGCATTCCAATGTTCTTCACATATCAGAATATGTTCTATTTATTCATAAATATATATTTATACATATATCTGATGGTATTTTGGTACAATATATGTATATCTATATATACTGTATATATACAGTATAAATAAAATTATATATAGGTATCAATAGATATATATAAATATCTATTTATAAATGTATAAAACATATTCTGCTATGTGCAGGACATTGGAATGTGAACTATTTACAGTAAATATACAGTATAGCACTTTATTAAATATGAATATTCGTAAATATGCTTTAACGTGTTTTCATCTACTTGACTGCAAAGTGCACTTATATTAGTGTCTATATATGTGTGCATGCATTTATTTGTTTATATGTGTATATATGTTTGTTAATTCCCTTTGCTTGCCTTTTTATTTCTAAAACCTGAGACCTTGGCCCCAAGTTACCAAGATCTGTCGGACCTGATCCGACAGTGCGGATCAGGTCCGACAGACCTCGCTGAATACGGCGAGCAATCCGCTCGACGTATTCAGCATTGCACCAGCAGCTCACAAGAGCTGCTGGTGCAACGCTGCCCCCTGCAGACTCGTGGCCAATGGGCCGCCAGCAGGGGGGTGTTAATCAACACGATCACACTCAATGTATGTCCGCCTGCTCAGAGCAGGCGGACAGGTTATGGAGCAGCGGTCTTTGTGACCGCTGCTTCATAACTGCTGAAACACGGGGCATCAAGCTCCATATGTAGCTTGATAAATATGCCCTATTGTATCTTTAAAGGGACATTGTACACTAGGTTGTTCTTTGCATAAATGTTTAGTAGATGATCCATTTATATAGCACATACAGTTTTTTTATATAATGTAAAGTTTTGCTTATTTTTAAATAACATTGCGCTGATTTTCAGACTCCTAATCAAGTCCAAAGGTTTTAAAAGTAGACTGTTGTCTACCTACTCCAGCCTGCTCTTGTTTGTGTAAAGGGCCTTTTCATATGCAGGGGAGGGGGTAGCGTCTGCTTTTTTTGCTTTCCTGACCATTCCAGTGTATGTCCCAGCCTAACCTTTTTAACAGTGCTAAACTGGGAGCTTTTAAGTGAGTTTTTAAAAGGTTTTCTACTGGATTTTTAGATCAGTATTTCTGCATATTATTCTTTATAGTAGTCTTTCGCATGCAGTTATATGAAAATTGGTGTATACTGTCCCTTTAAGCCCTTATAACTTTTTTGTGCAATATTTTTTTTAAATAATGTTATTAGTGATATTATGATTGTAACTGTACTTTAAAATGTATTTTTGATGTGTTTTGTGATACTTTTTTGTTTTGTGAAACAGTTAACGAGAGATATGAGGTTGCGCTGTCCTGATAGACGCTAAATTCAGATGCACTCAGGCGATCATGTATACTTTCAACTTGTGATATGAGCGCTACATCCGACTCACGCAATTAGCCATGATAAACCCGAAATCACCTGTGCGTAACTGTTAGCGTGCCACTCGTAATCTTGCCCTGAATGGGTGATAACGTTTTTTAGTTTTAATGTCCTTTTTAAGAGTAAGCAATGCATAGATTACCTTGGAACATTGCTAAGTGACTATTACTTTTAGTAATATTGTTTTATATAGTTTTATGCCCAGCACTAGCTGTTTCTTGCAAAGTGCTGAATCTTTTACTTGTTCTCAGCTAGGTTATGATTGATGAATAAATTGCCATGAGCCATGAGTTGATTACTGATAAGTGAAGCCCAAAAGACTGAAGTTAATTCTCCAGCCATCCTTCCTCTGCAGATCTCCAATGTATACTCTGCAGACAGCCTGCCCTATTAAACAGGCAATTGCCAAATGAGAGCTGTAATTAGTTTATATATTAATTACTTTTTCCATCTGTGTCCCTGACTTAGGAAGAAGGAGCAGCAATTGGCAATAATTAAGAATTATGAATGCAAGTATTTTCCTTGTTTTTCCTACAGCATACCACATGTTGTGATTGTGCAGAGAGTTATTATAGAACCTCCTATGGTTGGGATCAAGAAATAATCTCAAAACTTAATGAATGATCAGTTTTATCTGTTATGGGTTTTAGCACAGTACTCTGCAGCTCAGTAACGACCCACAGCTGTAATCTCTCGCTTTTACAAAATAAGGTGCGAGAGAGAATAGATCAAACCAGCATTTAAGCAAATAGTGCTTGTGTTCAGCCTCACCTGATCAATAAAGCTATAATATAAAGTTAAATAGGCTATGTTAACCCTTTCAAAATCAATGATGGAAAAAACACTTTAGTTGTATCCCTGTCAAAGAGGGCTAAGTTTTATAAACTTGTATAACACTAATGACTATTCTTGTTGCTCAATCGAGATAGAGAAAAACTAGAACAGATTCACTAACATCCTCCTTTACTTCTCTAGTCTCTACAGTCTTTTAAATCTACATAATATTAAATGTATCTGATAATGCTACTTTAGTGTTATTAGGATTATTCCTACAATTAAAATAGCTGCTTTTGCTCATTGAAAAATTTAAACCAATTGTATTAAATACACTCGAGTGCAAGAGCTTTTTACTTTTATTTGTTACATGTTTTGCTCCCACCCTGGCAATTCTTTTTGTAAGAGTGCACTTCATTTGTTGATTGATCTATAGATAGATAGATAGATAGATAGATAGATAGATAGATAGATAAATAAATAAATATATATATATATATAATATATAATATATAATATATATATATATTTATATATACAGCAGGCAGACAAGCACTCACGATTAACATTTCATCCACCCAGGGTGCTTCCATAGTATTGATAGTAGTAAAGAATGGGGATGCACTCGCCAGGATTTCCATACTCACCTTTAATGTAACGTTTCGGGGTGTTACCCCCTTTATCAGACAATACAAATGAACAATTGTTATTTTGTATTGTCTGACGAAGGGGGCAACACCCCGAAACGTTACATTAAAGGTAACTTTGGAAATCCTGGCGAGTGCATCCCTATTCTTTATTACTATATATTTATATACTCCAATCATAGAAAAGGCACTCGCTGATCTTCATAAAATATAGTATTTATTTCAAATAATTAGAAAAAAGACATGTCTTTATGCTAACAATTTGAAATAAATACTACATTTTATGAAGACCAGCGAGTGCCTTTTTTATGATGGGAGTCTTAATGTGTTTGTAAAGTGCACCCTGGCAGCTGAGAAAATCCTATAAGACTGTGCTTATCCTTCATTGGGGATTGTTTTTATATATATATATATATATATATATATATAAAGAGAGAGAGAGAGAGGGGGGGAGAGAAAGAGAGAGATCAGACCAAGGATAAATTGCCTTTTTGGGCTCGCCATCCGTGGGTCTGGCGATATATTCCAAGGAAGTGGTCTGACCCTCTCTGTTCCAATGAGTAGTGATGTGTCTCCCATAGAAAACAATATCGATAGCAGCTTCAATAAAATTCTGTCAACATTACCACTCATCTCTGATCTTGGTCAGGGGAGGGGGGTGGCTTATTTGAATGGTTCTTACACAGCATTTACTGTGAGTTAATTTAAACAAACAAAAAAAAAAGTTTTCTGTGTAGTAACACTTCAAAAAATGCATCTGTAACCTAAGTTTCACTATACATTTCTCATTGCTGAAAAGGTGTATCTAACATGGAGGACAGTGCTTTGAATATTAGAAACTCACGGCAATGATTCACCATTAAATTACAGGTTATTCCCATGAAACGCCATTCAAACTCCCAAGGAACTCCTATATTCTTATCTAACTTGCTAATAAAAAAATAAAAAAAATCCTAATAAAGCCAAAAACAATAAATGAACAACAAAGTCAACAAAAAATAACACAAAAGCCAACCACAAGAAACAACAACACAGTAAACAAACTTTAAAACAAAAGCCAACCACAAGAAATAACAATAAAGAAAACAGAGCATATTCTATTGGCTGTTTGAAATTTAAAATCAGCCAATAGAATTTACTTTATTCTTATTGATAAACTGATGAGAAAAAAATAAGTGCACTGTGGGACAGCAGGAAGAACGGATGGGAGAAGAAGCGTGGCAGCCGCTCCCGAGGACCAGAGGCGCCGCCACCACTTTTTGGATTACATCTGATAAGGAGAAAATTTAGGATGGTGAGTAATAAATATTTGCTCTTGATGTTTACTGATGTTTTGTTTTACTCTTTGTTTCCTTTGTTGTTGTTTCTTTTGGTTTGCTTTTGTGTTAATGTTCCTTTCCCTTGCTGTTCTTGTATTGTTGTGGGGTTTAGTTTTAACGTTTGTTTAGATTTAGTTTTTAATTGTTGTGGAGTTTTGTTTTAATGTTTGTTTAGATTGTTGTGGTGTTTTGTTTTAATGTTTGTGTATTTTGTTGTGGTTTTGTTGTTGTGAGGGTTGTATTAATGTTTGTATAGTTTGTTGTTGTTTTTTGTTGTGGGGTTTTGGTGTTTTTTGTTATATGATGTTGTGGCTTATGTTGTTTTAGGGGTTAATAGTGTAATCAAGTTTGGTTGTGTTTGGGGTTATGGTGTTTTAGGAATTAACAGTGTAGTGGGGTTAGGATGTTTTAGATGTTAAGGCACTTTAGGGGTTAATAGTGTAGTAGAATTAGGTTGCACTCATGGCTATGGTGCTTTAGGGGTTAATAGTATAGGGATGTGTAGCAATTTTAAAGGGTTGTTATTTTTGCATTAAAATAATAAGGAATAAACAAATGTATTAAAGTTTTTCATTTATGCATGTTTTTTTTTTCTTTTAATTTATGTGGGCTGCCGTTCATTTATTCGGTTGTGTACCAATGCACAAATTAGGCAATGTACGTATGTAAAAGTAATCCTTTATATTACATCTTCAATCTAGATGGTGATGCTGATTTCAGCATTTTTAAATATTCCACTGTCAATCTCCATCCCACAACGGATACCTTTTGAATATATCAGCACTCCAATGATGTTTTGATCATTGAGGCCAGAGAGAGAGAGAGAGAGAGAAAGAGAACAAGAGAGAGAGACTTCAATTTAAAAGCCCATTATAGTTGAGAAAACTCTACCTACAATTAGGGTAAACAATGCTATAGTACCGCTTGTGGGTTACAGGGTCGCTAGTGATAAAATGTCATGTTCTAATAAATTATAGTATGTCATTTTCCACTATAATGGCCTTAATAGTCTATAGGAATCCTCATTCAAATGTAATATTTCATATTCAAAATCTAACTTCTGACATTCAAATGTTACATTAAATTCCATAAATATTCAGAACACATTTTAGTTAAACTTTTCAGATTTCACAATCCCTATTGAGCCTACAGGAGAAACTAAGCCTATTTTACACCCACACACACCCACACATATATATATGTATATCTAGGTGTATATATGTGTGTACAGTATATATACAGTATCTCACAAAAGTGAGTACACCCCTCACATTTTTGTAAATATTTTATTATATCTTTTCATGTGACAATACTGAAGAAATGACACTTTTAAAGTAGTGAGTCTACAGCCTGTATAAGAGTGTAAATTTGCTGCCCCCTCAAAATAACTCAACACACAGCCATCAATGTCTAAACCATTGGTAACAAAAGTGAGTATACCCCTAAGTAGAAATGTCCAAATTGGGCCAAATTAGCCATTTTCCCTCTCCTGTGTCATGTGACTCGTTAGTGTTACAAGGTCTCAGGTGTGAATGGGGAACAGGCGTGCTAAATTTGGTGTTATCGCTCTCACACTCTCTCATACTGGTCACTGGAAGTTCAACATGGCACCTCATGGCAAAGAACTCTCTGAGGATCTGAAAAAAATAATTGTTGCTCTACATAAAGATTGTCTAGGCTATAAGAAGATTGCCAAGACCCTGAAACTAAGCTGCAGTATGGTAGGCAAAGACCATACAGCGGTTTTACAGGACAGGTTCCACTCGGAACATGCCTCCCCATGGTCGACCAAAGAAGTTAAGTGCACATGCTCAGCATCATATCCAGAGGTTGCCTTTGGGAAATAGACATTTCTGCCAGCATTTCTGCCAGCATTGCTGCAGAGGTCTATGGGATGGGGGTCAGCCTGTCAGTGCTCAGGCCATTTGCCACACACTGCATCAAACTGGTCTGCATGGCTGTCCTCCCAGAAGAAAGCCTCTTCTAAATATGATGCACAAGAAAGTCTGCAAACAGTTTGCTGAAGACAAGCAGATTAAGGACATGGATTACTGGAACCATGTCCTGTGGTCCGATGAGACCGATAAATGTATTTGGTTCAGATGGTGTCAAGCGTGTGTGGCGGCAACCAGGTGAGGAGTACAAAGACAAGTGTGTGGGAGTGTCATGGTCTGGGCCTGCATGAGTGCTGCCGGCACTGGGGAGCTACAGTTCATTGAGGGAACTATGAATGCCAACATGTACTGTGACATACTATAGCAGAGCATGATCCCTTCCCTTCAGAGACTAAGCCTCAGGGCAGTATTCCAACATGATAATGACACTAAAAACACCTCCAAGATGACCACTGCCTTGCTAAGGAAGCTGAGGGTAAAGGTGAAAGACTGGCCAAGCATGTCTCCAGACCTAAACCCTATTGAGCATCTGTGGGGCATCTTCAAACGGAAGGTAGGGGAGTACAAGGTCTCTAACATCCACCAGCTCTGTGATGTTGTCATGGAGGAGTGGAAGAGGACTCCAGTGGTAATCTGTGAAGCTCTGGTGAACTTCATGCCCAAGAGGGTTAAGGCAGTGCTGGAAAATAATGGTGGCCACACAAAATATTGACACTTTGGGCCCAATTTGGACATTTCCACTGACCCCCTTCAACCTCTGCAGCAATGCTGGCAGCACTCAAATGTCTATTTCCCAAAGACAACCTTTGGATATGACGCTAAGCATGTGCACTCAACTTCTTTGGTCGAGCATTGGGAGGCCTGTTCTGAGTGGAACTTGTCCTGTGAAACTGCTGTATGTTCTTGCCCACTGTGCTGCAGCTCAGTTTCAGGGTCTTGGCAATCTTCTTATAGCCTAGGCCATCTTTGTGTAGAGCAACAATTTTTTTTCAGATTCTCAGCGAGTTCTTTGCCATGAGGTGCCATGTTGAACTTCCAGTGACCAGTATGAGAGAGTGTGAGAGCGATAAGACCAAATTTAACACACCTGCTCCCCATTCACACCTGAGACCTTGTAACACTAACAAGTCACATGACACCAGGGAAAAGTGGCTTATTGGGCCCAATTTGGACATTTCCACTTAGTGGTGTACTCACTTTTGTTGCCAACGTTTTAGACATTATTGGCTGTGTGTTGAGTTATTTTGAGGGGACACTGTTATACAGGCTGTACACTCACTACTCTATTGTAGCAAAGTGTAATTTCTTCAGTGTTGTCACAAGAAAAGATATAATAAAATATTTACAAAAATGTGAGGGGTGTACTCACTTTTTTGAGATACTGTATGTATATATATATATATATATATATATATATATATATATATATATGTGTGTGTGTGTGTGTTTATATCAATCTAATTATAGAAAGTAAGCAACATGTTTGTGTCTCTGCAATTATGTCTTTTGTTCTGTTTGCTGACTCCAAATTACTTATACAGTATATTATTCAGTATTCTGTTTATATATCCAAAATATATAAAATGTACTTCAGTAAATGCTTTTTACTTATTTCTATCGATTATGGACAAATTCATAAATTACAAGGTACTGTTGTTGTTGAAACTAATTGCCCAACTCTGCCCTCCATTCTCTGTTTAATTAAATCATTGGTTAGTTTTAAAGATTACTTGTGCCGTTTCATTTTTTTTTCTCAGTACAATCAAGAGTGTTTTGCATCAAAAAACATCCTTCAGAATATGTTGTAGTTCTACAGTTAGGGAAGAGTATTTATACTTCTTCAGTTAAACAGCATGTTTTATTCATCCATCTGCCCAGTGCACTGTTTGCAAACAGCCGTCTCTGCCTGGAAAGCCTCAGGTGTTCATTTACTGAAAATATTAGATTTTCTTTCTAATGAAATAGAATAACCATTAGTGTAATAGCAGGAGTAAGTAATGTTATAGAACATAACTTAGTTACTTTAACTTAGCTGTCTACTTTAGCGTCTAACTCGGCTCATAAATAGTTGCTCAGATCGACCTCGGCTTAAGGTATTACTGAAACAGTCAAAAATGTGTTTCTACAATTTTCTATCTTTCTTTCTTTCTTTCTTTCTTTCTTTCTTTCTTTCTTTCTTTCTTTCTTTCTTTCTTTCTATCTATCATCATCTATCTATTATCATATGTCTATTATCATATGTCTATTTGTTTCTCTATATATCTTCTTTTCACTCCGTCTGTTGCTCTATCTATTTATTTATCATCTATCTATCATCTGTCTATCTTTCAATATTTGTAGCTTTCATTCTATCTATCTATCTATCTATCTATCTATCTATCTATCTATCTATCTATCTGTCTGTCTGCCTTTCTGTCTCTCTATGGGCTTCATTTGCCAAGCAGATATAACTGTTTTGGAGTCTCTGTGTTTAAGGTGCTGTTGCTTAATCTGTCCACCACCTAAAAGGGGGCAGATTGAAGTCATCTGATTGGGATGATTGCCAACCTCTGTTAGTTGCCGATTAGCTGACAGAGAGCAGGGAGGGGCACGGCAAGAACATTACTTGTGCAATGTTAAATGCAGACAGCGTATGTTGTTCCCTTGCAGTGAGGTTCGGAGGACATGAGTCACATCCCGACCTATAATAAATGGAGCCCGATAATCTACATGTCACTCTATCTATCTGCTGCTCTATTATCTTTCTTGCTATCTATCTAACTATCTATCTATCTATCTATATATCTATATATCTATCTATCATCTATCTATTGCCTGTCTTTCTACGTCTACCAGTCTATCAATAGAACTATCTGTCTGTCTGCCTGTCTCTTTATGTCTGCCTGTCACTTCATCTGTCTATCTGCTGCTCTATCCATCAGTCAAGCTATCTATCTGTCTACCAGTCTGCCTGTCTCTCTATATGTCTGCCTGTCACTTTATCTTTCTTTCTTTCTTTCTTTCTTTCTTTCTTTCTTTCTTTCTTTCTTTCTTTCTTTCTTTCTTTCTTTCTTTCTTTCTTTCTTTCTTTCTTTCTTTCTTTCTTTCTTTCATCTGTTTGTTTATCTATCTATCTATCTATCATCTGTTTGTTTATCTATCTATCTATCTATCTTTCATCTGTTTGTCTATCCATCTATCTATCTATCTATCTATCTATCTTTCATCTGTTTGTTTATCTATCTATCTATCTATCTATCTATCTATCATCTGTTTGTCTATCTATCTATCTATCTATCTATCTTTCATCTGTTTGTTTATCTATCTATCTATCATCTGTTTGTTTATCTATCTACTTTCTTTCTACATGTCTACATGTCACTCTATTATTAGTATATTGTGTATGTGTGTTTGTCTATCAATCTATGTAACTTTTGAGTCAATGCTTTAGATCTGTCTGTCATTTGAATCTTGTTTTCCTCATGTTTCCTTTTCACTATTACTTTGTTGCATACAATTTTACACAAATGCTTGGCTCTTTGTTTTTCAGTAGGAACAGTGATTTCCATCAGCAGTATTGTGTTTTGCACACATATTTGCAAGTAGAATATCTTATGGCCTAGATACTATGTGATGATTAGGATGAAATAGAATGTATTACTTTCCAAAATTATATTTTAGCACTCACTACTTACCATAATCAACGTCTACTGTAACATTACATGGAAACAGATGTCATCTGTTTATGCAATGTACACAAGGTACATTTAATAATTAATGTTTCATAAAGTTGCTACAAAATGGTAAGGTGGTTATTGAAAAAAAAATCTGCAGATTTTTTTTATGCATTAGAAAGATTACATTTTCTTATAAAAAAAAAAGAAAAGAAAACAAACGGCCAGATTACGAGTTTTGTGTTAGAAGCTGTGCGATGCTAACAAGCAGTTTTTTCTCACCGCTCACTTTCCTACCTCACTGGTTTATGGGTTTTTACAAACCCGGCGTTAATAGGCAAGAAGTGAGCATTGAGCAAAATTGTGCTCCTTACCGCACTCCAATACCAGCGCTGCTTAAGTCAGCGGTGAGCTGGTCGTACATGCTTGTGCACGATTTCCCCATATACATCAATGGGGAGAGCCAGCTGAAAAAAAGTCCAAAAAGCAGGTGTTACTTTTTTACTGTTCCAATCAGCCAATAGAATGCGAGCTCAATCCTATTGGCTGATTGGATCAGCCAATAGAATTGAACTTCAATCCTATTGGCTGATTGCATTAGCCAATAGGATTTTATTTACCTTAATTCCGATTGACTGATAGAATTCTATCAGCCAATCGGAATCTAAGGGACGCCATCTTGGATGACGTCATTTAAAGGAACCTTCATTCAGTAAGAAGACTGCAGATGAAGAGGATGCTCCGCGTCGGATGTATTGAAGATGGATCCGCTCAGTGTCGGATGTCTTGAAGATGGATCCGCTCCACGTCGGATGGATGAAGATAGAAGATGCCATCCGGATGAAGACTTCTGCCCGTCTGGAGGACCACTTCGCCCGGGTTGGATGAAGACTTCTCCTGGCTTTGTTGAGGACTTCGGCCCGGTTGGATGAAGACTTGCCTGTAAAATAAAAATAAACCCCAAGCTAGCTACAATGTAACTATTAGTTATATTGTAGCTAGCTTAGAGTTTATTTCATAGGTAAGTATTTAGTTTTAAATAGGAATTATTTAGGTAATAATATTAATTATTATTTAGATTTATTATAATTATATTTAAGTTAGGGGGTGTTAGGGTTAGTGTTAGACTTAGGTTTAGGGGTTAATATATTTAGTATAGTGGTGGCGATGTTGGGGGTGGCAGATTAGGGGTTAATAAATGTAGTTTAGTGTACTTTTTAGCACTTTAGTTATGAGTTTTATGCTACAGCGTTGTACCATAAAACTCTTAACTACTGACTTTAGAATGCGTTAGGGATCTTGGAGATAGAGGGTGTACCGCTCACTTTTTAGCCTCCCAGAACAGACTCGTAATACCTATGGATGTCCCATAGAAAAAAGGGTTTACAAAGTTTACGTAAGAAGTGTGCAGTGCTCCTAAACCTGCGAGACTCGTAATAGCAACGGGCATAAAAAAGCACCGTTCTGACCTGTTAACGCTGCTTTTTTACCTTAAAGGGACAGTCTAGGCCAAAATAAACTTTCATGATTCAGATAGAGTATGTCATTTTAAACAATTTTCCAATTTACTTATATCACCAATTTTGCTTTGTTCTCTTGGTATTCTTAGTTGAAAGCTTAACCTAGGAGGTCATATGCTAATTTCTTAGACCTTGAAGCCCACCTCTTTCAGATTGCATTTTAACAGTTTTTCACCACTAGAGGGTGTTAGTTCACGTATTTCATATAGATAACACTGTGCTCGTGCACGAGAAGTTATCTGGGAGCAGGCACTGATTGGCTAGACTGCAAGTCTGTCAAAAGAACTGAAAAAAGGGGCAGTTTGCAGAGGCTTAGATACAAGATAATCACAGAGGTTAAAAGTATATTAATATAACTGTGTTGGTTATGCAAAACTGGGGAATGGGTAATAAAGGGATTATCTATCTTTTAAAACAATAAAAATTCTGGTGTAGACTGTCCCTTTAATGCACAACTCGTAATCTAGCTGAAAGATTTTATAGAAAAGACTTATTTTTGCACAAACCTTGTTTTAACCAAACCAATGCTAAAACTGGGAATTTTCCTACATTATTTTTTTATACAGAATACTTTAATTCTATTTTCATATAAGATAATTTCCATGTTGCTATGCTTAAATTGTACACTAGATTTTTCTTTGCATAAAGGTTCTATAGATGATCCATTTATATAGCCCATCTTGGAGTGTTTTTTTAAAAATGTATAGTTTTGCTTATTTTTTAATAACATTGTGCTGATTTTCATACTCGTAAACAAGTCTCATAGATTTAGATGTATATTGATGTTTACAGATTCCTGTGGCTCCTGTTTGTATAATTTGTCTACTCTTCCTGTTTTCCCAGCCCCTTTCACTGTATGTCCCATCCTAACCTCATCAACAGTGCTAAACTGTGAGCTTCTAAGTAAGTTTTTAAAAAGTTTTATACTGGATTCCAAGATCAGTATCTGTGCACCTTCGTCTTAATAGTAGTGTCTGTTACATGCAGTTATATGCAAATTTGAGTATACTGTCCCTTTAATTGTATCAGGGACTTGATCAAAGCCCCATACATTGATTTTTTAAAAAAAATATTTTAATTGGAATATACCCTTCCCATAATGGATGTTCCAAGACAAAAAAAGTGGGAAATTTAAATTATTAGGCAATAATTTAAAATATACTTACTAAAGGCAGTTAATAAGTGTTATTCGTTATTTTAAAACTTATTTAAACATATTTAATACATTAATTTATGTTAATTAGAAATGTATTTATAAATTAATTTATGTTAATTAGAAATTAACAGAAAGTGTAATTAGACATATACTGAATATCTCTTGTTCAACCACCCAATCCAATTACCAAGCACATACACAGTACAACATCTATACTATAATTGCGTTTGTAAGGTGTCCGTCGCCGTCGCCAGTTGTGCACACATCCTCAAAGGAATGTTGGCTGTGCGCACAGCCAAAAGAATCCACCTGGATGCAGCGTAGGCAAACCCGAAGCCTTAAAAAACAAAACAAAAAAATGTCAACCCCCACATTGCAAAACAATAAAGTAATTAACCCCTAATCCGCAAATAACATAATTAAAATATTAACCCCTTAACCACCAACCACCGAGATCGCAATGAACCTAATTAACCTATTAACCCCTAAACCACAAAAAACCCACATAGAAAAAAAACTATTTATCCTATTAACCCCTAAACCGCCAACCGCCCACATCGCAATAGTACTAATTAACCTATCAACCCCTATACCGCCAAACCCCCACAACCCAAATAACTAATTGAATAACTAGGCCCCCTAAACTAACCCCAATTACTACTAAATTACATTTAAAATAAAAAATAACATTAAATTACAAAAAATTAAAAAGTCTAACATTACAGAAAAAAATTAAAAAAAAATTAAAATTGTACCTAATCCCTACCAGCTAGATTACGAGTTTTGCGTTAGAGGCTATGCGGTGCTAATGAGCAGTTTTCTCTCACCACTCACTTACCTGCAGCGCTGGTATTACAAGTTTTTACAAACCCGTCATTAAAAGACAAGAAGTGAGCGTTGAGCAAAATTTTGCTCATTACCACACTCCAATACCAACGCTGCTTAAGTCTGCGGTGGTCTGATACGTGCGTACGTGCTTGTGCACGATTTCCCCATAAGAATCAGGGAGACAGGGAGAGCCGGCTGAGAAAAAGTCTAACACCTGCAAAAAAGCAGCGTAAAACTCAGTAACGCAACTCCATTGATTCCTATGGGGAAACACATTTTATGTCTACACCTAACACCCTAACATGAACCCCGAGCCTAAACACCCCTAATCTTACACTTATTAACCCCTAATCTTCCGCCCCCGACATCGCCGACACCTACATTATATTTATTAACCCCTAATCTGCCGCTCCGGACACCGCCACCACCTACATTATACTTATGAACCCCTAATCTGCTGCCCCCAACATCGCTGACACCTACATTATATTTATTAAGCCCTAATCTGCCGCCGCCAATATAATAAACATATTAACCCCTAAACCGCTGCACTCCCGCCTCGCAAACATTAGTTAAATATTATTAACCCCTAATCTGCCAGCCCTAACTTTGCCACCACCTACCTACATTTATTAACCCCTAATCTGCCGCCCCCAATGTCTCCGCCACTATACTAAATGTGTTAACCCCTAAACCTAAGTCTAACCATAACCCTAACACTCCCTAACTTAAATATAATTACAATAAATCTAAATAAAAATTAATATTATTACCTAAATAATTCCTATTTAAAACTAAATACTTACCTATAAAATAAACCCTAAGCTAGCTACAATATAACTAATAGTTACATTGTAGCTAGCTTAGGGTTTATTTTTATTTTACAGGCAAGTCTGTATTTATTTTAACTAGGTAGAATAGTTACTAAATAGTTATTAACTATTTACTAACTATCTAGCTAAAATAAATACAAAAGTACCTGTAAAATAAAAACTAACCTAAGTTACACTAACACCTAACACTACACTACAATTAAATAAATTATCTAAATTAATTACAATTAAATAAATTAAATACAATTATCTAAAGTACAAAAAAACTACTACATTACAGAAAATAATAAACAAATTACAAGATATTTAAACTAATTACACCTAATCTAATAGTCCTATCAAAATAAAAAAAGCCCCCCCAAAATAAAAAAAAACCTAGCCTAAACTATCAATAGCCCTTAAAAGGGCCTTTTGCAGGGCATTGCCCCAAAGTAATCAGCTCTTTTACCTGTAAAAAAAATACAACCCCCCCAACAGTAAAACCCACCACCCATACAACCAACCCCCCAAATAAAATACTAACTAAAAAAACCTAAGCTCCCCATTGCCCTGAAAAGGGCATTTGGATGGACATTGCCCTTAAAAGGGCAGTTAGCTCTTTTGCAGGCCCAAATACTAACCTAAAAATAAAACCCACCCAATACACCCTTAATAAAACACTAACCCCCTGAAGATCGACTTACAGTTCTGAAGATCCGACATCCATCCTCAAGGAAGCGGCAGAAGTCTTCATCCAACTGGGCCGAAATCCTCAACAAACCCGGGAAAAGTCTTCATCCAAGCCGGGCGAAGTGGTCCTCCAGACGGGCAGAAGTCTTCATCCAGACGGCATCTTCTATCTTCATCCATCCGACACGGAGCGGGTCCATCTTTAAGACATCCGACGCAGGGCATCCTCTTCATCCGACGACTACCCGACGAACGAAGGTTCCTTTAAGTGACGTCATCCAAGATGGCGTCCCTTAGATTCCAATTAGCCAAATTAAATAAATCCTAACACTACGAAAAAATTAAAAAAAATGACCTTACAAAAAAAATAAAAACTCTAAAATAACAAAAAAAAAATAAACAAAATTATCAAAAATAATAAAAATGACACTTAATCTAATACCCCTATAAAAACAAAAAAAGCTGCCCCCAAAATAAAAACACCCCCTAATCTAACAATAAACTACCTAAGTTAAACAGCTCTTTTACCTAAAAATGGGGTACCTTACATTCCTATTGGCTGACATTGTTAAAGTGAAGGTAAAGTTCGCTGTATTACTATGCACTTATCTGCAATACAGCACAAATTAATGGTACTTTCATTCATGAAAATCTTCAATTTTAGCTCTATTATTAGTTTTATAATATTTTAACCGCAGTTTAATAAGCCTTTGATTCAACCCGTTTTTTTTTTTTTTTAGCTTGTTGGTCACATTGTAATAACAGCCAATTGATTTCCTGGCCGTTAGACGGCCGTCATTTGACGTCACCGCTATCGACAAAGCTCTGCGCATGCTTTTAGCTTCCTTGCTGTCCCTGGAAAACCAAGCGCGGCCCCGTTTAGCGCATGCTTACTGACCAACAATAGCAGGCTTGTGCTGTGTAAATCAGACTGCCATTAATGCAGGCGCATTGTGTAAAATCTGCGATGTTTTGCGCGTGCGCAGTAGTTTTTTTACCTGGGCACGAGCATTGTGGAAAACCAAGCACGGCCCATTTAGCTCATGCTTACTGACCAGCAATAGCAGGCTTGTGCTGTGTAAATCAGAATGCCAGTAACGCATGCGCATTGTGTAGCGTCAGTGATGTTTTGCGTTTGCGCGTAATTTTCTTACCTGGGCACGAGCATTGTAGACAAGTATAGAGCGTGTGGGAATGCTCTATACGTCATCAGCTAAACAGAGAGGAAATGGATCGTGGGCGGAGCTTGCAACAGAACAGTAGGGGAAAAAAAACATACATTTATTAACTAAATATGTTAGGTTAAAAAAAAAAACTTTTACAAGGCAATAAATTAAATACTGTTTGCAGAAAGAGAAAACTTTACCTTCACATTAAATCAGCCAATAGGATGAGAGCTACTGAAATCCTTTTGGCTGATTTGAACAGATAATAGGATTTCAGTAGCTCTCATCATATTGGCTGATTTGAAAATTTCAGTCAATAGGATTGCAAGATACCCCATTTTTAAATGGGTACCTTGCATTCAAGTTTCAGTGTACGGCGGTGATCGTATGAAGAGGATTCTCCACACTAGATATCAACACCGACGGCAATGATGCTCCGCGCCTCCATAGCCTCCATAGCTTCGCGCCTCAACAGCTCTGAGCCACCGGGATGAATATAGGAGATGTCCCCGCGATGGATGAAGATTTCACCACCTGGATGAAAATGGATGTCCGGACTTAAGAAACTGTGAGTAGATTTTCTAGGGTATTTGTAAATTATATTATAAGGATATGCAATACATAACCAATTCTGTGCTAAAAAAGTGAATACTTCTATATTTTTTTAACAGAAAATATGACTTGGCATCGGAAATCAATCTGGTATCAAAATAAAATTTATTTATCTTGTTTAAAAATTCACATGAAACTATATAAGTAATAAATAGTAATATATAAGTGATAATATGACCGGTCATATATATAAACACAAACACTGGAAAAACTTTGCTAAAAACTATACTAAAAAATAACTGTATATTGTTTTGAGGCAACTGGATCTAGAAAATCCTAGAATTGGTAGTCCCATAAATTAATTTCAATCCACCTTTATAATATTGGTTCGTATGGGAATTGATTAATGTAAAAGTTCCGTTTGGGAATAAATTAGTGTAAAAGTTCCGTTTGGGAATAGATTAGTGTAAAAGTTCCGTTCGGGAATAGATTAATGTAAAAGTTCCGTTTAGGTGTTCCAGATATTAAAACCCGGGCTGAAATCAATTTACGTAGTTGTTATGTAAGATAGTCTTTTTCTTAAAAGTTTAAAAGTGACCTCTAACACCCATGCTGTAGGGCTGCTACACCTCTACAGTGCCTACCTGCTCCCCACAGCTGTTTAGCGCATACACATACCTCTTTTCTCTCTTTGCACCAATTCCTCTATTATCTGCTTTATGGGAGCAGATTAGTGTGTATTGCAGGGGTTAGATTTGTGCACCATATACACACCCCTTCTTTTAGATTTTCTAGGGTTAGTGTTATTTTTTTTTTTTTATGAGTGGGTTTTTTTAGATTAGGGATGGGCAGTAAAAGGGCTGAATGCCAACTTACAGTTTAGGGGTTAATAGGGTTATTTTAGTGTTAGCGATGTGGGAGGCCGGCGGTTTAGGGGTTAATAGGTTTATTATAGTAATCGCGATGTGGAGGCGGTGGTTTAGGGGTTAATAGCTTTATGTAGTGGTGGCTATATGGGTGGGTGGTGGATTATGGGTTAATAAGTCTAATATAGTATTTGTGATGCAGGAGGGTGGCGGTTTAAGGGTTAATAGGTAGTTTATGGGTGTTAGTATACTTTGTTACATTTTAGTTACGAGTTTTGTGAAACATTTTTCTTTTGCAAAATCCATAACTATTGGTCTCAGATCGCAGAATGGATCACGGCGGTATAGGCTATAACGCAAGCATTTTAGCTGGACCACACAACCTGTAATACGGCGCTATGAAAATCCCAAACTCAAACATAATTTTTTGATTGCGGAATGGATTGCTGCGTTACAGGCTAAAAAGCTTGCGATATAGCTATACGGCTGTGACTTGTAATACAGGAGACCTGCCATTACCCGCGCAATAGCCAATTTTTCAGCAGTATAGCCGTACCGCACCATACCGCAAAATGTGTAATCTAGGTGATTGTTCTTAAGATAGATCTTTGGAGCACTGCTTCCTTTCAATGATGCCATCATGCTATGGTTGGACTGCCAAAAATTTGGGTTAACTTTAATTTTCTTTAATTATTGATGCCTTGGTTTTCTATCTTTCAGACATCTGTTTTGATATTATGTCTGACTGTTTTTGACTCTGGATGGATGTATTTACTCTTTTGGCTTCAGATGTATGATTTTTTGCCTTTCTATGACTCCCTCACTTTGTATGGCTGGTCTGGCTGACATTACACACACCGTTTTTACCCAACTCCCTGCAACTTCAGAGTAACCTGCTTCTCAATGCTCCTAATCTCAAATTCCATCTCTATTTAACTTTATATACATCTTTCCCAAGACTGACTGGTAGCCCATGTTGAGGTTACAATGAAGGTTTTTGATTGGTCATAACTTTATATGATCTGTGGGATGGGTTCTATGACTGACACAATCTTAAAATGGTGGTATTACATAGAAAGGAATTGCAGGGAATGAGACTTGATGGAGGTTATTTCAAGTCCCTGAGGTTATAGGATACTTGGGAGCTGACCTATATAAAAACTTTATAACACCATACAGAAGAAAAAAAATCATCCATGCATCTTAGAAAAAAACTAAATTTAAGGTGACACCTGCTTTGAAATGGTTTATCACTAGCAAAGTATCATGCTTGAATAAATATGGACAAGATATTTGGATCTATGACACTTCTGTGGATTATCTTTGCTCAAAGTTGATTTATTTTATGTAGTTGTTTTTATAAGAGCTATTTTGTGGTCCTCAGACAGTAGCAATAGCTTAACTTAATACAAGAGGTTCTATGGATGACTACTTTAATAGGGATTGGTCCAATGGGATAATATTTTGTAATTTTTTTTTAATAATATTTAACATAAAAAAAATAAAAAAAATAATTGTTTTCCCCATTACTGGATGTAACAATCAATTATGAATATTAACCCCTTCATTTCCGGGACTTTCAGATAAGAACTTGCCCAAAATACCAGATCATTTTTAGCATTTTTGCTATCACTCCATTTAAACAAAAATAGAGCCTTGGTTTTTTTTTTCTATTTATCTGTAAAAATTATATATATATATGGAATAGTGTAGTCCAAATTAAACTTTTATGATTCAGATAGATAAACGTTTATGGAGTTAAAATAACACTTTATTTAACAAATATGCAAAAAAAGACAGGACAAAAGCAGGACTCCAATAAGGTGTATTATCTTATTGATTTACACCAAATGGGATGTTGAACCAAATAAATTAAAAACATGAGGCCATGTGGACATGGGGCAGGGTGGTCAAAGTCTCATTCAATATATGGAGCGTTAATGGGAAATGGCTTGTCAGCTATCAGCATGCATACATCCAAATCACATCAGGTTGGCAGACAAAGCTATGCGCTCAAAGGCGACCTCTTGCCTGTGTACTGCTTTGATTTAACAAAGTAAGCCAATTTCTAATTCATTCCCTATAGATAGATTTTAACCAATCAAACATAGTACATTCAGTGTTCACATTTTTAAATCACATTATAGGTTACTCTTGAACTCTTGTAATTAATCCTCATATAGAGGTTCATATTAGAGATGTCTCACTACTTTAAACATTACTTGATCATCAAAAGCTTAGTGACGCTAGAGCATAAGTGTCACACCACATGCTCGTATGATTCCTCACCCGGAAGCTATATTCATATCGAAAGTATCTATGTTTTAAGTAGCTTATATCCAATATCAAATACAAAATAGATACAGTGTAAATGTTGATAGTAGTTGAACCATATTATGATACTATGTTGCAATAGCAGTACAGTCTAACCGCAGTTACTCATAGACCCCCACGCCAAACAAATCGCCTCTGGCCACAACCACTGACGCATTTCTGTCACTTGTACGTGACTTCGTCAGGGCATAGGGCCGGCCCAGCATTGACTTTGTTTATTTATGAGCGTCTGTTGTCATGGTAACGGGATAAGGTTTGTGGAAGTGTTAACCGCATAGAAATATTGATGGCACTTTTTTATCACCATCTTAGATAAATGGAACGGTGTTTGATTATGCCCTAATCGGTAGGGAGCTAAGGCATTTATTAAGACTTATGCATATAATTACCATAGTCTGTATCGAATTTAGTCAGTGGCGCCTATTTGGTCATCAACATTTTAGAAGGGGATAGAAATCGATCACTATATTAAAGCGTGCTGATCATAACCCCAGAAGAGAAAGGGACAGTTATCCTCTTATAATTGTTTACAGATGTATACATATTAAGTATGGTTTCTATTATGCTGATGAGTATATAAACGGATCCTCATTATATCATGGATTTTTACCCTTTTAAAATATTGAGGGTAATGGGGGACTGTATGAAGTATATGGAATGGTATATACATTGTATACTAATATGTTATAAAAGAATCATTTCACATAAAACGAGAAAAAGGGACAAGAAAACACAGCTGATGTGTGTTCATATAACTGCATGTTATTGGCATATTTAAACGTTATCAATTCTCATAATGCACAATATAGCTCCCATCAAAGTCAACCCCTAAATTATGCTGGTTTATGATATATTCCCTAGTTAAAAGTAGGGACTTTATAATAAAAGAGGATCAGTATATTACTCAAACAGGTTATTTTGATTTATAAGAACTTTTTATAGGAGATGGACTCATTTAGGCCTTTAGATGTAGCTGATTGTAACTCGTGAATCCATCTACATTCTTTTTGTAGCAGCATTTTAGTAATGTCACCCCATCTCCCTTCTATGGCAAACAACAGAATGTTGTGTACTGTATTCATATGTTGGTTGGGCTACAGGGCGTGGGGGCGATTTGTTTCGCGTGGGGGTCTATGAGTAAATGCGGTTAGGCTGTACCGCTATTGCAACATAGTATCATAATATGGTTCAACTACTATCGACATTTACACTGTATCTATTTGGTATTTGATATTGGATATAAGCTACTTATAACATAGATATTTTCAATATGAATACAGCCTCTGGGTGAGGAATCATACAAGCATGTGGTGAGACACTTATGCTCTAGCATCGCTAAGCTTTTGATGATCAAGTAATGTTTTAAGTAGTGAGACATCTCTAATATGAACCTCTATATGAGGATTAATTACAAGAGTTCAAGTGTAACCTATAATGTGATTTAAAAGTGTGAACACTGAATGTACTATGTTTGATTGGTTGAAATCTATATATTGGGAATGAGTTAGAAATCGGCTGACTTTGTTCAATCAAAGCAGTACGCAGACAGGAGGTCGCCTTTGAGCGCATAGCTTTGTCTGCCAACCTGATGTGATTTGGATGTATGCGTGCTGATAACTGTCAGGAAATCACCTTTACTTCAGGAAATCACCTTTACTACACTCCACCCACTTTCCCTATAAAGCCTGTCAGTTTAGTGCAGACAGGTGCTTAGTATTTTGTATGCAGACCTGCATGTCTCACCTTCCTGCAGTTCCTGTCTGCTTCCTCATTTCAATACAAGCTAACCGCTAAAACCAGATTTCCCAATTTATCCTGATGCTAAGGATTTAACAACGGATATCCATCTACATTCTACTTACTGATACTGGAAATCTGTTCACTTGGTTTCTGCCTTTTTCTACTACGGCACGGTGTTACAACGTCTCAACTTATAACTCAGCTCATCAACTGAAACATTGTGGCAAACGCTTTTCTTCCCACAATCAATTGAGGGACTTTTCTGCACCAACCTCCATTCCTCATATGGATTTCAGCCTAAAACAAACATCCTTTCCGGAATCTATTTTGCACGCCGTTACACAGCACTTCACCACGCCCACCTGTGATGTAACAGGTAACGGCTCACTGATTCAGTAACGAACCGCTGCTACTGTATGCGCTGTCTGCGCTATCCCTGCTGCACAGTATTCACTCCTCTTAGAGTGCAGAGACTCTTGTGATCACAGTGCAACTTTTACTTTAATTGTATACTTTCTCCTGTGAAGAAACAGGTATCCGTTCCTATTTTCATTTAGCTGTCAGATTTATGTTAGACTACCATAGGGTTATTCTTAGGATAGTTATTCCTTATGTTTATTTTGCTGCTGCTATATGTTTCCCAATTGTGCTAAAAATAACATTTGGGAATAGTAGCAATTTAATATATTAATATCACAACATATTCCTTGCTGTTACTTTCCCGTATGTTACAGCCTGAATACACTGTGATACACTTCAGTACCAGTTCCGCAACTGAGAATCCAACTCATATTACAAGTGCAGCTGAGAAAGGTAATCAGCACCCAGACATAATACTAAGCCCCAAAATGGATCCAGCGGAACTCCCTCAGATTGTCTACAATTTATCACAGAGAGTCGACCAGTTAAGTCATGGCTTACGCGAACTACAGATGGAGAATCAGACTTTACGAGGAATAATAAAGGACTCTATGTCCAAATCGCCAGTGCCTGACTCCACACCTGAACCGCAGGTCTCACTACCAGATCTTTTCTCAGGCAACCGAAAACAGTACCGGCAATTCAAAAATGCTTGTAATTTATTATTCAACCTCAAACCCAAAACCTACAATAATGACCGTATTAAGGTTCTCACAATCATCTCTTTCCTGAGAGGTGAACCCAGGGTTTGGGCCGATACCTGCTATGAGAGCAATGATCCCATCCTATCATCTCTGAATGATTTCTACACCACTATGGACGAGTTGTATCAAGATACTGACGTACAGCTCTCCGCTGAAACAAAGATGAGGTGCCTAAAACAAGGCCGTAGGGCCGTGGAAGAGTATATAACTGAGTTCAAGCAGTTTGCAACTGATTCCCAGTGGAATACTGTGGCTCTGAGAAACCAGTTCCGGCTTGGTCTCTCGGACCAGTTAAAAGACGAACTGGCTCGAATCAACCTTCCCTCAACACTTGAAGCCCTCATGAAACTCGCCATACAAATAGATAGAAGGCTCAGAGAAAGAAGACAGGAAAGAGCTCAGTCTGACCCTTTTCCCTCTACCACACACAGAGTCTCAAACACGCCACCCAAACAACAAACTCAACCAATGGAGATTGGTGTGATTCGTGGTCCACTTTCACCTACCGAAAGATCTAGACGTAGAAACCTACAACTGTGTATGTACTGTGCTAACCCTGCTCATACCATACAGGACTGTGATATTCTGCTCAAGTCTAAGAAAAGTAAGTTCCATTTCTTCTCTTCTCATGTCACTGGAATTCAACCTACTTACTGTAATCTTTCTTTACTTTTACAGTGGGGAGTAGACAAAACCTGCAACATTGAAGCCATCATCGATTCTGGAGCATATTGCAACTATATAGATAAGGAGTTGGTTATAAGAAATAAAATTCCACTGATTAGCAAACTTAACCCTGTCTCCATTCGAGTTATTGATGGTTCTACCATCTCTTCTGGTCCTATTACACATCATACACTCCCCATACATGTCGCTACTACCGATGGACACTCTGAATGTTTATCATTTGACGTCCTTCCATCTCCTCTATTCCCAGTTGTTCTCGGCTTACAGTGGCTCCAAAGACACCAGCCCCACATTAACTGGGGTAGCTTACAACTTACCTTCTCTTCCCCTTATTGCAAGCAACATTGCCACCTTCAGACAAATTGCTGTTTACAACTCTCAGAAGCTCCACCAACTCTTCCTCAACAATACTCAGATTTCTCTGATGTGTTCAGCAAAAAACAGGCAGAGTCTTTACCACCACACCGTGAGTACGACTGTCCTATTGAATTGCAACCAGGTGCTACAATACCATATGGACACCTTTACCCTCTCAGCCAACCTGAATTAGAACATCTGAAGGCTTACATCGATGAGAACTTACGAAAGGGTTTCATTCGTCCCTCAACCTCTCCCGCTGGGGCGGGAATATTCTTCGTCAAAAATAAGGATTCCAGCCTCAGACCAATAATTGATTACCGTGAATTGAACAAGAGAACCATAAAAAACCGTTACCCATTACCCCTCATCCCTGAACTTATCGAAAGGCTCTATCAGGCAAAGATCTTCACAAAACTTGATTTACGCGGGGCGTACAACCTTGTCCGTATCAGAAAGGGGGACGAGTGGCTAACAGCTTTCCGCTCAAGATACAGGCATTTTGAGTATCTCGTTATGCCTTTCGGGCTTTGCAATGCCCCTGCTACTTTTCAGCACTTCGTCAATGACGTTTTCAGAGATCTTCTAGACACATGTCTTGTAATTTATCTTGATGATATTCTTGTTTTTTCCAACTCAGAACAAGAGCATGTTTTACACGTCAGGAAGGTTCTTGAGAGATTGAGAGAACACCATCTATTTGCAAAATTGGAGAAATGTACCTTCCATACCACAGAGCTCTCATATCTCGGCTACCACATTAGTCCTGATGGAATAAAGATGGAAGACACTAAGGTTCAAACTGTTAGGGACTGGATCAGGCCTAAAACTAGAAAAGGGGTACAACGCTTCCTAGGATTCGCAAATTATTACAGGAAGTTCATAAAAAATTTCTCACAAATTGCCAAACCTCTGTCACGTCTCACTGCTACTAATACTCCTTTTCAATGGACACCTCAGGCTACAGAAGCCTTCAACAACTTAAAGCACCATTTCACCACTGCCCCAATCCTAGCCTTTCCTGATCCGTCCTTACCATACATCCTGGAGGTTGACTCCTCAGATTTCGCTATAGGCGCCGTCCTCTCCCAGAGACCTACTTCCTCGGGACCCATTCATCCAGTTGGGTACTATTCGAAGCTCATGTTACCTGCTGAACGCAATTACCCAATAGGAGAGAAGGAGCTTCTTGCTATCAAACGCGCATTAGAACATTGGAGGCATCTCCTAGAAGGCACTGAGAAACCAATAACCATATTTACTGATCATAAAAACCTTGAATTCTTACAAACGAATAAAACCCTATCCTCTCGACAAATCCGGTGGTATTTGTATTTCACACGCTTTAATTTCAACATAGTCTACAAACCAGCAAACAAAAACCATAAAGCTGATGCTCTCTCAAGGATGGTGGACACTCCACCTTCTCCTACTTCCATAAACCAGATCATACCCACTGAACGTTTCATTAGATTTTCTGATCCGCTTCCAAACCAGCTACGAGATTCCTTGTTGTCTGACATCCAATTACCACTCCAGAAGCTCACTAAAGGTTCAGATGGTCTCTACTATCATGACAAAAGACTGTATATACCACCTTCTCTCAGACAAACCATCATCCAACGTCACCACATTCCCCCTACTTCAGGTCATCAAGGCATTACCAGAACTGCAGAAAAGATTTCAAGAAGTTACTGGTGGCCCGACTTAACCCAGTCCGTCTCTGAATACATAAAAAATTGTGTGGTCTGTATAACAACAAAATCAGAAAATAGACCACCATATGGTTTCCTTATGCCCATAAAAGTCCAAGACAAACCGTGGCAACATGTAGGCTTGGATTTCATCGTCGATCTTCCACTCTCATCTAAACAAAATACCATATTGGTTGCTATAGACTTGTTCACCAAGATGGCACACTTTATCCCCTTCCATAAGGTACCTTCATCTTCGGAAACGGCAGATTTATTCCTACAGAACGTAGTCCGCTTACATGGAGTTCCTCGTATCCTGACATCTGATCGCGGAACACAATTTACTTCAAAATTTTGGAAACAACTCTCTTTTCTTCTCCAAATAGATCATCGGTACAGCACTTCTTTCCACCCTCAAACTAACGGCCAAACGGAGCGTGCAAACCAGTGGCTTGAACAGTTTTTACGAGCCTACTGTTCGCAACATCAAGACAACTGGGTCTGTTTCCTACCTATGGCCGAATTCGCATTCAACGATTCTCTCAATTCAACTACGAAGATGACACCTTTCTTCGCCAATTACGGATACCATCCCACTATCCATATTTCACCTGGGTCTGTTCCCAATTCACCCAAAGTTGATGATCTATCCAACTCCCTGCTGGAAACTTTCCGGACCGTTTGGGAGAACATCCTCCAAGCCCAAAAGTCTCAGAAGCATCATTACGATCTAAGGCGCCGTACTCCCCCATCTTATGCTGTGGGAGACCTTGTCTGGCTATCTACGAAAAATCTCAAACTTCGTGTTCCTACCAAGAAACTGGGTAAATTATACATTGGTCCTTTTCCTGTCACTAGGGTTATAAACCCCAATGTAGTAACACTGGACTTACCTGCTACTTTGCGTATACACCCCAGTTTTCATGTCTCCCTACTGAAGCCAGCTTCACGAGGTAGTGGTACCCATCTTGTCATGCCTCTTTCCTCCCAATTTCCTGACTCAGAGGAGTATGAGGTGAAATCCATTCTTGATTCCCGTCACCGGGGTGGCGTTCTCGAATATCTTATCCGTTGGAAGGGTTATTCATCAGATGAAGATTCCTGGGAGCCCTCTACCCATCTTCATGCTCCGGCTCTTGTCTCTCTATTTCACCGTAGACATCCGGATAGACCGAGACCTCAAGCTCTGGGAGCGCTTCTTTGAGGAGGGGGTGATGTCAGGAAATCACCTTTACTTCAGGAAATCACCTTTACTACACTCCACCCACTTTCCCTATAAAGCCTGTCAGTTTAGTGCAGACAGGTGCTTAGTATTTTGTGTGCAGACCTGCATGTCTCACCTTCCTGCAGTTCCTGTCTGCTTCCTCATTTCAATACAAGCTAACCGCTAAAACCAGATTTCCCAATTTATCCTGATGCTAAGGATTTAACAACGGATATCCATCTACATTCTACTTACTGATACTGGAAATCTGTTCACTTGGTTTCTGCCTTTTTCTACTACGGCACGGTGTTACAACGTCTCAACTTATAACTCAGCTCATCAACTGAAACATTGTGGCAAACGCTTTTCTTCCCACAATCAATTGAGGGACTTTTCTGCACCAACCTCCATTCCTCATACGGATTTCAGCCTAAAACAAACATCCTTACCGGAATCTATTTTGCACGCCGTTACACGGCACTTCACCACGCCCACCTGTGATGTAACAGGTAACGGCTCACTGATTCAGTAACGAACCGCTGCTACTGTATGCGCTGTCTGCGCTATCCCTGCTGCACATTATTCACTCCTCTTAGAGTGCAGAGACTCTTGTGATCACAGTGCAACTTTTACTTTAATTGTATACTTTCTCCTGTGAAGAAACAGGTATCCGTTCCTATTTTCATTTAGCTGTCAGATTTATGTTAGACTACCATAGGGTTATTCTTAGGATAGTTATTCCTTATGTTTATTTTGCTGCTGCTATATGTTTCCCAATTGTGCTAAAAATAACATTTGGGAATAGTAGCAATTTAATATATTAATATCACAACATATTCCTTGCTGTTACTTTCCCGTATGTTACAGCCTGAATACACTGTGATACACTTCAGTACCAGTTCCGCAACTGAGAATCCAACTCATATTACAAGTGCAGCTGAGAAAAGTAATCAGCACCCTGACAATAACTGACAAGCCATTTCCCATTAACGCTCTATATATTGAATGAGACTTTGACCACCCTCCCTCCTGTCAACATGGCCTCGTGTTTTTAATTTATTTGGTTCGACATCCCATTTGGTATAAATTATTAAGAGGTGGAACTGAAAATACCCATCTCTAATACACCTTATTGGAGTCCTGCTTTTGTCCTGTCTTTTTTGCATATTTGTTAAATCAAGTGTTATTTTAACTCTATAAACATTTATGATAAGATAGTGTCTAATTCAACACTTGGCTTAAATGCCTCAAATCCCCTAACTTTCCCTAATCTTCCTACCTAATGATTCAGATAGAGCAAGCAATGTTAAGCAACTTTCTAATGAACTCCTATTATCAATTTTTCTTATTTCCCTGGTATCTTTATTGGAAAAAGCAAAAATGTAAGAGTAGGAGCCAGCCCATTTTTGGTTCAGCACCTGGGTAGCACTTGCTGATTGATGGCTAAATTTAGACACCAATCAGCAAGCGCTACCCAGGTGCTGAACCAAAAACGGACCGGCTCCTAAGCATACATTTTTGCTTTTTCAAATAAAGATACCAAGAGTATGAAGAAAAATTGATAATAGGAGTAAATTAGAAAGTTGCCTAAAATTGCATGCACTAACTGAACCATGAAAGTTAATTTTTGACTAGATTATCCCTTTAAGCAGACAACCCAAGGTATTGATCTAGGTCCATTTTGATATATTTCATTCCATCATTTCACCGCCAAATGCGATCATATAAAAAAAAAATGGTTATCTTTTTCACAAACTTTGGGTTTCTTAATTAAATTATTTCCATACCGCTTGTGCAATCATGACACAAATGGTTGTAAAAGCTTCTCTGGGATCCCCTTTGTTTAGAAATAGCAGTCATGCATGGCCATTGCCTTTTGGTAATTAGAAGGCTGCTAATTGCAGCTGCTCACCAGACCTCTGAAATTCCTTGCTTTTAAGGGGTTAATCAGTTAGCTTGTAACATCAATTTTAACTTTAGTGTAGAGATTACTCTCCCACCTGCCACCTCCCACCCCTGATCCCTACCTGATCCCTCCAAAACAGCTATTTTGCCTCCCTCACCCCCACTGGTCACCCCCATCTTAGGTACTGGCAGACAGTTTTCTACCCATTTGAAAATGTAAGGATTTTTTTTTTTATTAAATATTTTATTATATATGTTCTGCAGTGCAGGATCCCCTCTTACCCTTCAACCTTCCTAATCCCTCCCAAAAAGCTCTTGAACCCTCCTTCCTCTAAATAGTGTCCACCATCTTAGGTACTGGCAGCTGTCTATCAGTATCTATAAAACACTTTTTTACATAATTTTTTAACAAAAATTTTTTTTTTGCTTTCTTTAATGTAGTAGTCCCCCCCCCTCCCCCCTCTACGATCGTTAGCTAGGGGTCTACCACCCCCCATCTCACTTTTTTCTGTAGTTGAGCTCCCCATCCCTTCCTCTATCTTTATTTTATCTGCCATCCACTTCCACCGCCTCCCTCTCCTCTCTGTTACTGGGCTGCCCACCCGCCTCCCAGATTCCCTCCCACACCTCCCGCCGGCACCAGCAGAAGTTTGTTACAGACAGTGACACACACAATGTCATCATCTTTAACAATCTGGCTTCTGTTTCATATGGAAGCGGAGCCTGCACACATTTGTCTCTTGTGATTGGCAAAATAGATGTGCCAGTAGCGCAATGCTGTTCCTTCAGCAAAGGGTAACAAAATAATAATTATTATTATTATTATTATTATTATCGGTTATTTGTAGAGCACCAACAGATTCCTTATTTGTAGAGCGCCAACAGATTCCGCAGCGCTATTAACAAAGGCGGAGCACAAAAAAACAGTTATAGGGATCAAATGGGTAGCGGGCCCTGCCAAGAGTTGCAAAATAATGAAGCACATTTGATAATAGAAGTAAATGGGAAAGTTGTTTAAATGGTATGTTCTATCATAATCATGAAAGAAAATGTTGGGGTTTCCTGTCCTTTTAAAAATGAAAAACTGGAAAACTGGTATCTTGCTTTTGTTACAAATAGAAATCCACAGCACCTATCTCAAGCCCCACTAGATCTAGACTGTAAAAATCTAGTTCACAGGAGATGAAAGACATTTTGCATTCAAATTATTTTTAGCATTACATTATCCTTATAATAAGTAAGTGCCAACAATATTTTCTTTCTAAAGATAAGACACCCAGGTACTTTCATAAAAAAAAGTATAATGTAAAAATAATGAGCAGTCAGTGTCAAAGGTTTGCAATTCTGTTTATATGGGTGTGTAATTAACATGGATTTCAAAGCTCCTTTGCAATTAGTTTCTTTGCAACATGCTATATAATAGGTTTTTTGATTGCACTTGAAAACTAATTTCAGAGGTATGTTTATATTCAGCTCGCTGTTTGCTTATTCCCAGTATCTCTCTACTCCTAGTGGGAGAGGTAAAGCAGTGAACACAGGATGCTCTGCTTAGAATGGAACTATTATTATAGGCTGATTTATTAGAATTCCTCTCTTGGCAGGTACTCAGCTCATACTTGAATGCTTATCTCAGCTGTATTTTATGACTCTGCAACTTTCACCTTGAAATGACACCTGTAGGCATAGGTGTTGATGGGAGCTGTATATTTCTCACATGGATTCTTTCTCTGAAAGATTCATTGCAATATTATTAGTGATGAAATGGATTCTATTTATGTGTTTGTATGCTTAAACAGATACTTGTTTATACAAACAGAAAAAAACACACATTATTAAAAATACCTATAAAGGGCTAGTTTACAAGTGGAGCGTTAATTAATACTCTGGTTCGCACACTAACTCCGCTCGACTTCTGCTTTTTTCACTTATCAGGTAGCGCACATATTACAAATTGAAAGTAAATCTTTTTTGCTCATGCACTAACCTGATGCGCGCAAAGAGCAGGTTACGATATCACGACTGTGTTAACGTACTCTCCCATAGACTTCAATTGAGAGAGAAACATGGAAAAAAAATTAACACCTATACTCACGCGCTAACCCAGATCACAAGTACCTATTCTAATAACCCCTAACTTGTCGCATAGCCCATCGCAAAACTACCCCTCTACACCTTTAACCCCTAAACCACCACGTAGCCCACTGCAAAGTAACCCACTACACCATTAAACCCTATACCTCCACAACCCTCACCACAATGTAACTCACTACACTATTAATCCCTAAACTTCCACAACTTCAACCGCAAAGTAACCCATTACACTATTAACTTCTAAATCACCACAACCCCCACAGCATAGCAACCCTATAATATCTAGACAAAATGCATAGCAGCACCACCATGAAAATTTTTTAATCTTTATTTAAGCCATCATAGCAGAAAAATGACAACGTTTCGGCTCAATAATCTTAATCATGTCCAATATAATATCTAAATCCCCTAACCAGCTAAGCCCCCAAACTTAACACCCCCTAACTTACCTCCCAAAAATACATTACAAAGTACACTTACACTCATATTAACACTGTCTGATTAAACATTTTTAATAAAAATATTGCACACATTTTTATAAAGTGCTCAAATATTGGAGAAAAAAAGGCAGGCAAATGGCTTTAACATTGAGACACATAAATGTCTAAAGATGTCACAGCAATTGAAGTAACAGGCGATCCTTTAGCTGGTAAAATAATAATCCTCTTTATTCGTAAAACATAACAAGAACAAAAAAATTATTTGTGCAAGACAACAGCGGTCTTGCGAATAAAGAGGATTATTATTTTACCAGCCAAAGGATCACCTGTTACTTCAACTGCTGTGATTACTTTGTTCCTGAGCTGGAGGAGCTCGGGAATTGTGCTGATCTGTGCTGATGAGACCCTGACGTCAAAGGGAAGCTGTCGTGTTTGGGAACACTACAGCAAGGGATACAACCAGGTGGACCCTGAAGAAAGGATTCGGGAACCCAAACCAGCATTCACCGTAGAAGCCGTGCACAGGCGTCTATAAGCGTCTGGTTATGCGGAAGTGGAAGTGGGGTGCCATACCGTGAATCAAGAGTGTGCGGGATAAACTCAAACCCCAGGTAAGAGCCAGAGAGGCACCGACATAGGGGAGTACGCTTAGAATCTCTACCAAGGTAGAGTGGTATTTGGCTGATATACCCATTACCCAGTCCCGCTGTAGAGGCTCTTGATATGGTGACAAAGATTGCCGGTTGTTTAAGGGACTAAACTTCTACATTAACTCAGTTGTTTAACTTGCTAAACCCTGGACTGTATCCAATAGTACAATAAGTATAATTGAACACTGGTTGCCATATTTGTTACATGTCTAAAGATGCTATGAATGTATATACATATGTTTATATATGTGTACATATATATATATATATATTAATGTATTTAATATATTTAAATGTGTATATATGTGTTTACAGTCATATATACCCATATAAAAACATTAATATATATGTACACACATTCAGTTTGCACACTCACACGTAGTTTTGTTTATGTTATTAACCAATCAGGATGTTCCTCTGCTTTTAAATGAAGCAGCACTTGTACATTCCATCAGCTATGATTACGGTATCACACCGAAACATGTCAGCTGGAAGCAACAAGTGCTGAGTGTCGCTATGTTTTTGACCCCCATGGGTTTTTTATCTGCAAGTGGATTACAATAAAGTTTGGAATTTTATATTTGACCCTGGATTTTCTTTTTCTACATTTACTACTGTTTTGCCAGCATCTGGGGTCCTTAGGCTCGGAAGCCTCTCTCTTAGCAGGCAGTATTTGCATTTACCTGCTCACTTAGCCCTAACCACGTCTTCACGTTCTTACCTGATGATAGGACAAGGGATATACCGATTGGCCACCGCATACCACGTGACCGGCAGCATTTGCGTCATCGGACGCTCACAGCGTGTGTAGAGAGACACACTGAACACGGCACGTCACAGACAACTTCAGACCAGTGGAGGAGCATCAGGGACAAGTTTGTAACACACGGAGCCGGACGGACAATAACAACGCAGCATCACATAATATGCAGTGAGTATAGCCAGCGGCTGTATTTTGACATAGTCAAGTTTCATATGGATCACTTTATTTTGCTGTTGGTTTGTTTGAAGAGTCCGGGGCAGGAGTGTGTATGCATCTGAACTCTATGCTGATTTATCCAATAGACAGTTTATCCTCATATTTGAATTGGGCTAAGTTTGCAAGTGAGAGTTGTTACTCATCCCTATATAGGGCGCTTCCTAATTTAAGTGCACTTAACTAACTCTTTCTAGTGAATCTATTACATTTCTATGCTTTCTGGCAGCATATTAGTTTAGTGCACTTTTGAGCATTTTTATACCATGGAGGGGTCTGTTGTCAATTATTACTCATTATTACCTGTGAATGAAAGAGGATATGGAGATCAAGAACTGGACTCTATCTTTTCTACAGACATCACTACTTTTTCCCTAAGTGAACTGTTTGATAAAATGGAGACTTTATTGATCAAAGAACACAAGTTACAATTCGATGTGTGGACATTTGAGAAATATGTCAAACTAAATATCATACCAAGGGGACTGAGAATTGCCAAATTTCCTACTTTTGAAGTCACTGACAGTGAATTTATTGACACATGGAATGCTGTTTTGACAGAATTCTCCTTTAGGTTGATGAATCTGTTGATTTTGTACAAAATGAAATTACTAGCCAACATTAGAACAGAAATTGATACACTACAACAAGTATTGAATGATAAAAAACAAGATTTAGATTACCTTAAATTTGATGGTATACTCAGGGCTACACTTATAGAGTCCAAAAACCTTATTCTTAATACGAAGCATACAAAATATCTTCGAGACCAGTCAGATTATGATAATCAATCAGTTTATATTTGGAGTCACTCTAACAAAAATCCTAGGAGGTCTAGCAACAGAAGAGGTAGATCTAGGAGTAGAAACAGGAATAGAGGTAGAGGGGGCAATCATCACAACAACACCGACACATCTCAGGTGAGACAAGCTCAGTTCACTGACAGTGAGCCAGATTCAGGGGAAGACACAGGCATATCAGGAAGGGAGACCGCAGGGGCCACACCAAAAGGTATACTTAAGACCACTGGTAAACAGGTCAATATACAGACACCGGCACCCATGCATAAATCTAATCAGATTATACCTAATAAATCTATCAAGCCTGCACCCCAGAACATCAAAGATGGCAAGAATTCACACACTAAATATGTGAGTAGTGAACATCAGTCTCCTCACCAAGCCATTACTAACACAGGTGAGGATAGGAGAGTTTTCGAACAGGTTTTTAACCAGTCCAGGGACAAAACAGGAATAGGCCAGGTCAAACAGGACAGGTACCCATTGTACCAAGGCAACCAAATACCAGTAATGAATGCAAACACTAATAAATTTAATGTTATCAACCTGTCTACAGTGCCACTCTCAGATGTACAACTTAGAGTTTTAAGTTATGGAATGTCTTTTGCACCCACATGTACCTTTGATCTTTTCAGAACTATGTTGGATATGAACAAACTTATCAGGAATTTAACCTTGAAAAAGCATTTCCAAGGAGATATGACAATGGCACATGATTATCCTGATGTACACATACAGCAAGGCTCAGAAAATCTGAGGTTTGTTGATTTCTCAGAGGCATGTGATGTTATTACACTTCAACATTTGGGGAGACAAAGAGATGTTTCAGATCCATCTAATAACATATCAAGCTTCAGTGGTTTTAAAAAACCATCAGTGTTTTATCCTATGCAGTCTAGAGGTCCCATACTTTAAACTTTTTTCAAGAGAATAGAGAATGATCTTACTCAACTCGCCTCCAGAACTGACACCAGTGGTGAATTTAAAACCAAGTCCAATCTGACGGTCACTGATAGAAAAGCTATTTCTGATTTACAGAAAAACAACAACATAGTGATACGTACAGCTGATAAGGGAGGTGCGGTAGTTGTTCTAGATAGGGATGCCTATATCAATGAAGCACATAGGCAGCTGCATGACGCAGACAATTACCTAGAGTTAGACAGGGATCCCACACATAGTTTCCAAAGGGATTTGAGAAGACTTTTGGATGATGGTTTGGAGGATGGGCACTTTGATTCCGCTACTTTTGAGTATTTGTATGTTGAATGCCCAGTGGTGCCCATCTTCCACCATCTTCCGAAAGTCCACAAAACATTGACAGAGGTCAAGGGTCGACCAATTATAAGCGGAATTGGGTCTATCTTTGAACATCTATCACAATGGTTAGATGCTCTCCTTTTTCCCTTTGTAAAGAGTTTACAAAGCTATTTGAGAGACACTAAAGATCTTTTGAATCTACTTGAAGATTTCACGTGGGATACTGGGGTGCACAGTTGGCTGACTGTGGATGTAGTCGCCCTCTACTCCTCTATCCCGCATGAAAAGGATATGAATGCCATCAGATATTTTTTGGAGAATTTTTCTTCTCTAGACAGGTCCTTCATCGAGTACATATTAAGGACCACTCATTTCATGCTTACACACAATTATTTTCACTTTGGGGAATTGTTTTATCTCCAAAGATGTGGGACAGCTATGGGGGCCAAATTTGCGCCCGCATATGCCAACCTCTTTATGGGTTGGTGGGAGATGTCCCACATCTTTGGAGAATTGAATCCCTACAGGGATCGGATAGCCTTTTTCAGGCGGTATATTGACGATCTCCGTTTTGTGTGGTGTGGATCGCCCTTAGACCTTATTGATTTCGTCAATAGGCTTAATGACAACGATGTAGGCCTCAAATTCACATTTGAACAACATCACACAGAGATTAATTTTTTGGATCTCACACTTAAAGCTGATAGGTCAGGCAAGATTTACAGCAGTACATTCAGAAAACCAATCACAAGAAATACCCTGCTCCATGCTAGGAGTTGTCATCCCAAGCATCTACCATTAGCAGTAGCTAAAGGAGAAATGATTAGGCTCAAACGGAACTGTACTGAAGAGTCACTATTTCAAGAGCAGAGAAGAGACCTTGAAAAGAGGCTCGGAGAGAGGGGATACCCGAACATGTCATCAAACAGGCACATGCACAAGTTGACAGGAAGACACTTCTCAAAGGATCTAAAACTTCCAATAAGGCACAGGCCTTAAGGACAGACGATAAGGTTACCTTCGTCACAGACTATAGCACTGAATACAGAGACATTTGCAGTATAGTCAATAAACACTTTAAAATGTTAACAGCTGACGATAAGCTTGTGAATACAGTTGAGAAGGGCTTACGCTGTTCTTTCAGAAGGAGTAAGACCTTAGGGAATATCCTCCCACCTTCAGAGTTACCTCCTTGCTCTAAAAAAACAAAAGGATCATGGTTGAAACATAGGGGGATGTACAGATGTGGCAAATCCAGGTGTAAACCATGTGATTCTACCATAGTTTCGGATGAGTTTCATTTGACTATCACAGGCGAAGTGTTTAAAATCAATGTCTGCCTCAACTGTACATCTTCCTATGTCATCTACTTACTTACATGCATTGAATGTCATTTACAATATGTGGGGCTTACTAGCACTGAGGTAAATACCAGAATTCGTAATCACCTTTCTACCATCAAAATTGGTGAAGCCAGTACCCCACTAGTTAAACACTTTAAATTTGTGCATAATAAGAGTAGTGCCACACTCAGGTGGCAGGCCATTGAAAGGGTCACTACTCCCTTGCGAGGAGGTGACAGAGCTCAGATCTTAGGTAAAAGAGAGATGTTCTGGATTTTTAAGTTACAGACCCGTGTCCCCAAGGGTCTTAATTCAGAATATGATCTGATCAATTACTGGCAATAGCAGTTTGCAGAGTATTTCAAGGGGTTATGCACCATTCATTTAGTAAATTACATACTTAGTCTTGCCAACTGTCTGCCTGTGCTGTTCCTTTTTTAATAATGTAGCGCAATTTTACAAGTGTATTATGTTATTACTTTTGATCTATTCTGTTAGCTTTACACACTAATTGTTACTGTATCCCATGTATTTATATGTGTTGCATACAGTTTATATATCAAGAAGAATATGTATAAAACTATTTACTATCCTGATTAGCTTCAGATTAGCTTAGGATACGTCCACATCATATTCAGTTTTCTAACATAGTTTACACCAAGCGCTATTCCGCTATAATAATGTTGAGCGTAACACTCAACAATACTTTGTTCTCACTTATCCTTTGGTTAAAAGAATGGGATTTGAGATACCTGCTTATATTTTTTAGATTAAGTCATTTAGAATGACACAATTGTAGACGATGTGTGTCGTGGAATTGCAGGTATAATCTTAGATTAGGTTCAAGCTATATGCTTTAATCATATGTCCTATTCTTATATAGTTGTATCGCATGATTTGATACACCAGGTATGTTAATGGTTAATGCATTAATCAACTATTAGTTTGCACACTCACACGTAGTTTTGTTTATGTTATTAACCAATCAGGATGTTCCTCTGCTTTTAAATGAAGCAGCACTTGTACATTCCATCAGCTATGATTACGGTATCACACCGAAACATGTCAGCTGGAAGCAACAAGTGCTGAGTGTCGCTATGTTTTTGACCCCCATGGGTTTTTTATCCGCAAATGGATTACAATAAAGTTTGGAATTTTATATTTGACCCTGGATTTTCTTTTTCTACATTTACTACACACATTTAAACATATATATATGTGAATTTGCTATTTTGCTTGAGTGATGGGTGTTATTTTTTTTTTTTTCAACAATTTTAATTATCTCCATTGACTTCTATGGGGAATGCAAAAATGTGATGGCGTTTGCGCAATCTCGGGTGTTAAGTTTTTTTTTTCCATTGATTTCTATGGTGGAATATGTGCACGTGCATGCGAAAACTTAAAGGGATAGTTTAGTCAAAATTAAACTTCCATGATTCAGATAGAACATGCAATTTTAAGCCACTTTCTAATTTACTCCCATTATGCAATTTTTCTTTGTTCTCTTGGTATTTATTTGAAAAAGCAAGAATGTAAGCTTAGGAGCCGGCCCATTTTTGGTTCAGAACCTGGGTAGCGCTTGCTGATTGGTGGCTTAATTTAGACCATATGCTCCAAAAACTTTTCCGAGAGACTGAGTGAGTAAATCTCTCAGTTTCTATTCAAAGATTTAGCTTGAACTTGTGCTGTGTCAATCCTCAGTATAAGTACTTTAAAATACTGTTAATTTTTATTATTTGTTATGCTAATAATACATCTGTCCATTTCTCAAAATGTATAAATAAAGTAGGCTTTTTCACAGATTTCTAATAGCCCTAGCTCTTTAACCAGTGGAATTTCAAACTCAATATTTTTACCACACAATGCTACTGTGGAGGACATATATCTGGTCCCCCGCCAGAGATAATCAACCAGAAAGTGATGGGAAATGTTCACAAAGGGCACTTTCTTGCCCACATAAAAAAATAAAAAAAATAAAAGAAGTCTCAAACCTGAAATGTTCTGCATGCACACTAAACTTACCTAGGTACTCTGTAAAAACATTAGTAGTGAGACCCAATCCCTTCCCATTATAAATTGACCCTAAAAGTGGAACACTTTCAGTGATCATGATCATTACATTAGGACTATAGTTCTAAGTTTATCAAACAAGAATGTGCACAATGTCTATATATGTACATGTACCTTGCAGTTTTTGTTCCAAGGAGCTGGGACCATCCTGAGCTGAGATATTGAGACTTCTGTAAACATCTATATAATTTGTCATGCACCGTGACACAAAGATGGCTGCCGTGGTTAAACCAAGTAAAATTACATTAAAAAACTAGTGGCTTTGCAATACAAATCACTAAAAAAAAAATAGGAAAATTAAAAAATTGTAAAGCAACCTATGTTAAACCAATTGAGATAGATTGACCCTACATTGAAAAAGGTCCATACAAAATTAAAAGTAGGTTATTGCAATCTCACAAGGCTTCTGTCCCTTTCATTTCCTTTTTTAGTATAGTTTATAAAACTTATATCTTGTTAACAAATACGGTTTTCCTTTTAACATGAATGATAATATAGAAATAGTTGACATAGAAAGAAGCGCACTCTCAGGAAGTAGTTAAAATGTTTTTTTAGTGTGTCATTTTCATATATATCACTGTAGACATAGTTTGCAATTTGTCACATTTTAATTCTGTACTTTTACCCATGACACGTGCGTTTCTGCAGTTTCAAAGTACACATTTCAGTCACTCTAAATGAATATTATGTTCATGTGACTGCACTAAACAGAAGTCAGAAATGTAAGGCTATTTGTATGCAATGTGTGCACGCTGTAAAGCACTTTTACCAGTGTATTGCAACAATAAGCTGTTATTATGTTATTACCATGAAAAAGAGATGCTTAAATGGTAATGTGCGAATTGGAACAATATACGTTGAACAAATGGCTGACGTGAGGCAGAAACTATTATGGCCATGAAAGGAGATGCCAGACTTTTCTGTTAGCTCGCTGATATTTGCAGAAAGAGATAGAAGCAGCATATCATAAAAGCACAGGCAAAGATGATAGCCTCTGTTGACTCATCTATCCAGTCATTTAATCCCAAAAGAGGTGTGCAACCAATTGCTAAAAGAACATTGTAGTGTAACACAAAAATATTAGTTTCTATTATAGTGTTTGTGAATGTTGAGCAGTTTGTTTTTGAAAAAAAAAAATATTAGTTTAATATGAGTTCAACATCTCACAATTAGTTAATTACATATTTATAGCCAAACTCTTCAATATCTTTGTGTCACTCCAGGAGATGCAGATTATATCATATCCATCACATGCATATATAATTTCCTTAGTGGTTTTAACTTGTGTCAAAGATGTAGGGCTAGATAAAAGAGTAATGGGTATAAAGATGTGGATATGATGGTGCAGTTTTGAAATTTCTGCTTTGGGACAAGCATTTTTTTTTTATTAATATAACAGACCAGTAAATATTACACATGGTAAGCATTGAAGACGACGGGGTATATTTATTAAAGTGCGGACGGACATGATATGATGTAGCGTATCATGTGCGCAGCATACGCTGTCGGCATTTATCATTGCACCAGCAGTTCTTGTGAACTGCTGGTGCAATGCCACCCCCTGCAGATTCACAGCCAATCGGCCGCTAGCAGGGGTGTCAATCAACCTGATTGTATTCGATCGGGTTGATTTCTGGCTGCGGCCTCAGAGCAGGTGGACAAGTTATGGAGCAGTAGTCTTTAGACCGCTGCTTCATAACTTCTGTTTTCGGCGAGCCTGAAGGCTCGCAGGAGATAAGGGGCATCAAGCTCCATACAAAGCTTGATAAATTGATCCCTATGGGGCCGTTTTCTCATCACTCTTGTCTGACTTGATCCACTCAGGGGCATCAAGCTCCATTCGGAGCTTGATAATTCGGCCCCTATTTGTATACATATGACAAACCATTTGGTTTTACCTGTGATGATGCTAATTAGTTTCTTTTTACATTATCTGATAAATCTTGTGTACTTTTTTATTATTATTATTTTTTTATTGAGGAATAATGAGAATATAACAAAAACATGAATATTACATGACAAAAACCGCCATACAACCTCAAGTAGGAATAACGCAAAGTAAAGACATCTTGTCACAATTACAATGATACAATAGGTTATATAGATATGAAAAACCAAAACAAGACAATTAGCACATACCTTAACCTTGATAAATACAATACGTCTTTAACATAAATGCTAAATCCTCAAATCGGATTCAAGATATATTTGCCCTAGTGCAAAATACATCCGTCTCTAGATAAAAATTTGCAGGTGAAAATTGTATTAAAGGGTATTTATGTATATGGATTAGATACTCTAGGCCTCAGAGGAACAAGTGAGTTATATAGTAGGAGGGGGAAAGAGACAGGAGAAAGAAAAAAAAAAAGGGGGAAGGAAGGAGAGGGGAGGAGAGGAGAAACAGAACCAATCAAGTCACCTCATATCAAGTATCACGAACTACAATAATCATAGATTGTTATGGGGAGTGAATCACGCTCCATTTGTTCCAAATCTCATGATAAAGTTCAAGTTTGTTTAAATGTCGGAATGCAAATTCCTCCATATGCTTAATGTGTTCTACTATGGCAATTACTTTTTTAGGAGAAGGGGAGGAGGGATGTTTCCAGTCTCTGGCAATGGCCAGCTTAGTGGCCATAAGGATGTATAGGGCAAGATTTCTATCCACCTCGGACATCGTTGGAAAGCCGTGATGCAGGAGACCCATGGATGGAGATGGGCATAATGGAATGTTGAGTACCTTGAAATCATTAAAGACAAATCTCCAGGTATTCCTAATTATGGGGCAGTCCCACCATATATGGACCTGCGTACCCAGGTTACCACAATTCCTCCAACACATGGGAGAAGACGTTTGATAGTACTTATTCAGTGATACTGAAACAAAGTGCCATCTAGTTGTTATCTTGTAGTGAAGCTCCCATAAAGTTTCTCTATGCAAAAATTTATTTGCCCTAGTTAGCTCGCTAAGCCAAATCGAAGTCTCAGTATTGGTTTTAAGTTCCCTTTCCCAAGCTTTATATTGGCTATGTTTAGCCGGCTGCGGAGGTGCAATCATTAAATTATAATGAAAAGAGAGAGAACCTTTGAGTGGTTTGCCTAAGTCCCATCTTTGTTCCCACCTGGTAGGAGATCTTGTGGGTTGACCTGAGAGTCCCCAAGCCTTGAGGATACTAGCTAATCTAATGAATTCAAAGCCCAGAGAAGGAGGTATGGAGAGTTTAGTTTTAACCTCTTCAAATGATAGTAGAGATTCATTGTTATATAGAGATGATATAGGCCCATTAGCAGCACCAGACCAATTTCCTACATGTGTGGGGGGCAATAGTCGCTATATTTTTTTTAGAATCCCAATGCCATAATGTATTCAGGAGTTGGTTGTCAATTTGTAAAGTCTTACGGATGTGCACGGGGATCCAGGGGAGATCAGAGAGAAGTATACCCCTAGGAAGGAGAGACTGTTCTACCTCATACCATCTTAGTTAAATCTTGTGTACTTTATCCAACGCATGTTCCTCAAATCCCACCAAGACCTAGCTACCAAAAAATACAACACAATATGAAGAATATAGTACAAATATTAGAATACCCGGGAACAGAAAGTCCACAGGTAAGCTCCAAAAGCGCTACTAGTAAGGGATACCTGGTTAAAGTAATATAAATAGAACTAAAAGATGAAGCTGCCAGTCGCCATACAATAGATAAGTCCCCAAAACTTATAAAAAAAGAAATAGAATAGAAAGATCGGAGATGGCGCTTTATCTAGAAGATCTATATACAATCCAATAAATATGGTCAATACTAGGAATAGTAGTTATCCCTGTATACTAAGTCAAATATAAAATCTGAACAAGATTCATATAGTATTATATAGGAATTGAATAGATTAAAAACAAATAGATTTATGTATATACCAGTCAATGTATACTAAACAATTATATCAGACTGTTTAAAAGTCACTCATAGCATAATGTGCAAAATTTCTGCAAAGAATAAATAAATGATAAAATAGATGAAATAGATATGAAATATGTTAATACATCAATAATACAAAAAATAGAAAAATAAAAATAAGTGCAAGAAAAGTCCTTTAATCTTGATAACTTGTGCCAGAAAAAGGGGGTATATTTTCTCCCCCTATCAGATGTCCACTTACTTGGTGTAACCTCAATCAATATGAGGTAAGTATAAGGTGTTATCAGGCACTCCCAGAGTATGGATAATAGAATAGGTGGATTTCTTGAATCCTCAGATCACACAGCTGGTGCAGACAGAAACTTCCGGTAATACCCTCAATTCAGTCTCTCTCCGTTCATGTGTAAAACGATATAGCCACAGATAGGGAGAGAAAACACAAGCCAGGGAGGGCTAATAGTGTTATACCATTTATTATAAATAAAATACAACTAAACTGTAGTTATTTCAACTCTCAATCAACCTCAATACAATGAGGTATCTCAATAACGTTTAAAATCACAGTTTCTCTGAAAAGTTCACAACGGTTCATAAAACACAATAGAGGTGTGTAGATTTCTTCACCAAGAATTATCCTTATCTCAGAGAGGCCGTCAACCACAAAAATATTTCGAAGGGCCCGTAATATTTTCCCTTCTTCGTCAGAGGACAATATGAAGAATAACTTTAAATGCATCTTCACCTTCACTTTATCCAATTCTATAGCCCAACACATAACCTAAACCATGTAATAAAACAAATAAAGATGTTTATCACAAGTAAGACATATTTTCTTCATTATAGATTTAGCCTGTGCTTTTATAACTTGATTTTAGACTTTAAATAAACTTTCATTGTGTCTAGTTTCTCATTTTCTCTGTCTTCTAACCACACAAGTACATTTTCTATTATATTATTTCTTTAATCTATTCACTTCAAACTCTACAGTCCATCTCCAAAATTTCTACCCCAGCCACACTCCATTCCCAAAGTCACCTTTTCCCCCAATATGCTGAAGATGATGTGTCTCATTAGATCTCACATCACCATCTTAAATCATATTTAATCTATATCCGTCACCTACTCTAACCTCAACATTAGCCCATTTCTTTAGCCATTTATTTTTCAGTGGCATATTTCGATAATGCTTGAAATTTACAATAATTTATCCTGTTAAAAAAACAAATCACCCTTGACCAAATATTTAACCTTTACCAACTTTACTGCTTCTTTAGTCTTCAAAATTATTGGAAAAACTAGTGTACCCCTACCTAGTTTATTGTTTACTTGGTTACACTATCAATTGTAATATAACTTCTGTTCATTATGTCCCAGATTATGTGTGTAACGCTATCGTTAGTGCAAGGAGTGACTGCAAAATTGTAGTGTTCTTTAGGCTCAAATTACTGCAATTCATAGTAATTCGCGCTCCCCATAGTTTCTATGGACAACATTGAGTCGTATTGTCCGCCCGAATTACAAGTTGAAAGTAAATAACATTGCTCAAACTTTTTACTGCTCAAACTTTTTATGCAACCTGAAAGGTAGCGTAAAATGTTTGGCCGGAGGAAACAGTTGCTCTAAACTAGTATATTAATAACTAAAGTGCCATACCTCCATTGCAAAGTCATCCACTATTATTATTATTATTATTATTATCAGGTATTTGTAGAGCACCAACAGATTCTGCAGCGCTGTAAACATAGTCAATATACAGGATAGCTTTGGCAGGGATCAAGTGGGTAGAGGGCCCTGCCGAGAGTTTCACTGTTGTAGTCGGCTCTTATGAAGGCGATCTGCAAAAAGCTGGGTTCATAGGCTTACATTCTAAGGGGTTCAAGGAAAAGGTTAAAGGAAAGGTTAGTGTTGGTTGTAAGCATCCCTGAATAGTACAGTTTTTAGGGAGCGCTTGAAGCTGATAAAATTAGGGGAGAGTCTTGTGGAGCGAGGCAGGCTTTAGCCAAGCGTGGCAGGCTGTAGCCAAGGACTGAATGTGAGGAGTGAAGGAAAGATCTGAGTCAAGTGTGACCCCACACATTGGGCATGTGGGGTAGGAGTAATGAGTTACTATATTAACCCCTAAACCACCACACCCCCATTGCAATGTAACCCACTACACTATTAACCCTAAACCGCCACACACCTCCATCACAAAATAACTCATTGACATCTAAACCGACTAACCTTATCTTTAAAATAAAAACTAACTACCTTTTAAAAAAAATACCTGTAAAAGTAAAAAAAAAACTAACCTTACCATTAAAAAAACAAACAAAAAAACTAACATTACTTTAAAAAAATAATACTAATATTACTTTAAATAATAAAAACCTAACATTAATTAAAAAAAAAATGCTAACATTACTTAAAAAAACCCTAACAATACAAAAAATAAAAAACTACCATTACAAAAAATAACAAATTACCAAAATTAAAAAAGAGCTATGCCTATTCTAAAACCCCTCTGTGAAAAAATACTTCAAACCCACAAAAAAAAATAATAATAAAAAAAAAAAGTGCCCTGAAAAGGAAATCTGGATGGGCATTTTTCTTAAAATAGCATTTAGCTCTTGCTGCCCGGAAAAAAAAAAAAAAATAATAATCGTAAAAACACAAAAAACCTTACACTAAACCCTGACGATGGTACTCACCAAAGATAAATCTGGGCGGCGCTCCATCTTCATCCTGGAAGGGTCCATCTTCTTCCTGGTGGTGATCTTCATCCATCATTGCCAGGATGAAGATACAAAGATGGATGATCTCCTCTGTGATCACCTCCGGGATAAATATAGGGTGATGGATCAAGATTGCCCCAGGATGAACATAAGAAGATGGACCACCATTGGGATTAAGAGGGAGCATCGCCACCAGGATGAACATTAGAAGATTGACCGCCGCTGGGATGAAGAGGGAGAACAGCTACCCAGATTCATCTTTGGCGAGTACCATCTTTGGGGTTTAAAGTTTATATGGCTGATTTGAGTAAGCACATGAGTATGGGTGTTAGTTTTTTCCCCCACTTTTCTCTTTCCATTGAAGTCAATGAGAGTACATTAACGCGGTCGCAATATTTTAACTTCTTTACGCGCTTTGAGTTAGTGCACAAGAAATAAATATTTACTTTCAACTTGTAATATGCGCTGTAGCCGACATGCAAAGCGCTGAAGTTGAGCAGAGTTAGCATGCGAGCAGAAGCAGTACTTACCGCTCCAGTCATAATCTTGCTGTATATGTTTCTGAAACTGCATTAACACAGGTAAAAACTGACCAACAATCTATCAAATCACAATACAATTTCTCTTTACTAATTCTATTTGACTCAAAAGCCTTTGAAGCACTAGGACGCCGCTTCTACTGCAAATCCCTGTTCAAGCTCCATTCCTCAACACACTTACATAATCCTTGTCTGTTGTCTCCTAATCTCTTTATTATATAACCCTTCTCTTTTGTCTCCTACTCTCTTTATATTATTATCCTTCTCTGTTGTCTCCTACTCTCTTTATATTATTATCCTTCTCTCTTGTCTCCTACTCTCTGATGCCTTTTTGTCTTTTGGTACCCCAAAGTTCAATCCTTGGCAGTTTGGTCTTTTTCAGCCCTTCTTTTGGCAAATGTAATCATCTCTCTGTACATTGATGACAACCAAATCTGTATTTCATTCCTAAATCTCTCACCGCCTATACTATCTAATGTCAGCAAATAATAATCTGCTAGTCCGTCCTACATGGCTTCCCATTTCTACATCAGAGCTTTTATTCACACAGTTCTAGAACGCTAAAACAGTTTAAATTATCTTATTGTTTTCTTAAGGATTACACCAATCCCACGTGTCAACTGGCTTGAAGTGAAAAAAATTCCTGCTCAATTTTTACCACCTATTTTAAATACTTATGTAGCATCTTTAAAATCCATTCTTTTATATTCATAAACCAAATACAAACTCACCTGCTCTGACTAATGAAAAATCCCAAGTACCTGGTTCTCTGTAAAGTTCAAAACGATACAAAAACTTCAATGACCTTGCAGTACTAAAATAGCTTTCTGTTAAATATCTGCTCTAGTTTATAATATAACCACTTAAACACTGTTTGTGGTCATCTCTGACTCATGACTTTTGCTTTAATTAATCAAGAACTGCTTCCTTCTTATTACACTTTGTAGAGTTTTCTTATGATGCATTGATTGTCAATGTTTAGATTTCCACGAAATCTCACTTACTAATAAAAGAAACTTATTATTTAGTTCCTTAACATTTAATTAATAATGCACCAATGAGACCAGCTGTTCTGCTTGCTAAAACCTGTTCTTGATGAACAAGAATTTTCACCTTTGATCAGGTCGCCAATTAACCATTAGTTATTTAACTAATTCTGTACCAGTACATTAACTTATCTTAATTTTTTACCATTATATATATATATATATATATATAATATATATATATATATATATATATATATATATATATATATATATATATAACAAAAGTCTGTTTAGCCTGTAGCCCAGCACTCCAACCAGGTGGAGTAGCCACGACCTGGGTGCAATCCTTGGAAATAATTGTAGATATTCAAAAAGAAGAAGGGCACTCTCAGGAATTATTTAGAAGATAAATGCTTTCTTTATTTAGTAAAAACACTATTACATGGTCAGCGTTTCGGCCCTCAGTTGGGCCTTCATCAGCACAAATATAATCTTGCAACTGCCTAGTGGCAGGGATCTCAGATCGAAAAAGGCGAGTCCTTTTTCGATCAGAGATCCCTGCCACTAGGCAGTTGCAAGATTATATTTGTCCTGATGAAGGCCCAACTGAGGGCCGAAACGTCGACCATGTATTGGTGTTTTTACTAAATAAAGAAAGCATTTATCTTCTAAATAAATCCTGAGAGTGCCCTTCTTCTATTCGAATATCTATATATATATATATATATATATATATATATATATATATATATATATATATATACTGTAAACTGGTACAATAATAATCCTAATTGAAACTAATACAGCTGTATATGATGTGTACTTCATAATAATATACATCGGTTGCAATACTTTCTTCTAACGTTTAGCATGTTTACATGCGGTTACATATGGATGATAGAACTTTTGTGTATTCCTTTAAGGCAGAGCTTTCCCGTGTCAACCATGTGATATGCGTAGTAGGCAGGCGGAAAGTCAGAAACCAAAAAAAAAACATTAAAAAAAATTAAAATTTAAAAAAATTTGTGCTGAAGCAGGGACACACCTACACACTGCTGCCGACACACTAGTGTGTCCCGACACACAGTTTGGAAAGCACTGCTTTAAGGCAATGTAAACTTACATTACAGCTACCCTTATCCTAACAATTGCTAAATAAAAATGATGCAATATGTTAAATGGATTCTGTTATGTAGAATAAATTATACTAATATTTTAGTTACTGCATGCCTGAGGCTATCATAACTATAATATGGCTATTGTCATTGCTCCTTCTTGCAATAACTAAAGAGAAGCAAATTACATATCACTTGTTTTTCAAGAACCAAATGCAAATTATTTCCTGAGACATTAGGTAAAGCTGTGTAACATATGCTGCGCAGTTCTCTTTCATGATATCGCTGATATGAATGTAATAACTGTTATAGAGGCAAGTTGTGTTAACACCTTTGCTGCCAAAAGGGCTGCAGCACATTTTTTGGTAATTTTGAATTAACCATGTCCTTAAAGGGATACTAAAGTCCAAATTAAACTTTCATGATTCAGACAGGGCATGTCATTTTAAACAACTTCCTAATTTACTTTTATCATCAAATTTGCTGTGTTCTCTTGTTATTCTTAGTTGAAAGCTAAACCTAGGTAGGCTCATATGCTAATTTCTAAGCCCTTGAAGGCCGCCTTCAAGGGCGCATTTAAGGCAACAGCTAGAGGGCATTAGTTCATGTGTTTCATATAGAAAACACTGTGCTCATGCACGTGAAGTTATTTAAGAGTCAGCACTAATTGCCTGAAATGCAAGTCTGTCAAAAGATCTAAGATAAGGAGGCAGTCTGCAGAAGCTTAGATAAAAGATAATTACAGAGGTAAAAAGTATATTTCTATAACAGTGTTGGTTATGCAAAACTAGGGAATGGTAAAAAAAGGCGTTATCTATCTTTTTAAACAATAACATTGTTGGTGTTTACTATCCCTTTAACCCTGTGGTTCTAAATCTGATGTATTTTTAAGTTTTTAAGTTAAGTACCATTTATGGTTAAACCTCTAAACCATTATGACTAAGTAATTACTCTATAGTAAAACACTAAATGCTCTGTTCATGTGGCAACAAGTCTATTAGGAACTAAAATATATATGTTAGTATCCAAGAATAAGCACTCTCACCAAACTTGGTAATAAATGTACCAGGTTGCAAAAATCATCAAATATAAATCCTGGAAATAAATTGCACTCTCTGGATTTACCAAAACATTGTTTTACTAGCGTGACGTTTCGGGTGTAACACCGGTATATACACTTATTTTTACAAGTCAGTCCAATTTATATTGCTGGCAACAGATACCTATCAACATATTGGGGTTGATTTATCATGCTACAGCAGACAGGGGCATACATGTGTGCCCCTGTCCGCTGCAGCTCGCCTCTGGCGGGCTGAATTCCGCTGCCGGAATTCAGCATTGCACAAGAACGCAATTGTGCGCTCTTGTTCAACGCTGCCCCCTGCCCGCACACAGCCAATCAAGCGCGGGCAGGAACTGTCAATCTCCCTGGCCAGACGAGGACGCCTGGCCTGGGAGATTGAAATACGCCACATAAGAGGTGGCATAAAGGTTAGGAAAGCAGCGGTCTGATGACCGCTGCTTCATAAATTTGGACTGCAGTCGTAGGGGGGGCAAAGGCTGGTGAAGCCTTTGGTAAATCGACCCCATTAAGTTGTCTTACTGTAAACATTAACAGATTTTTGCCCATCAACTGTCATGTCTGCTACAAGAGGCCCAAACAGAAGAGGTGTGTGTTTCTAAGCATCCAGCAAGTCAGGTCTCTCATGTCAGCAGCTGTTTCCAGGAGAAGGATGCGTTTGTGCCAGGAGAAGACTAAGGACTTATAGAACCACTCAATGCAATATAATTGCATAATTAATAACAAGTGCATAATAAAAAGACAATGATTTAACATCTACTCAAATTTCAAACAAGCGGTAGATTATTTTCTGGCAAATTAAGTTTTCTCCCATTTTCCAGTCCCCTGTATCATGTGACAGACATCAGCCAATCAAAGGCTTGTATACGTATACCCTGTGAGCTTGTGCACATGCTTAGTAGGATCTCGTTCCTCAGAAAGTGTGCTTATAAAAAGATTGTGGAAAATGTTATAATGGAAGTAAATTAGAAAGTGTCTTAAAACTGCATGCTCTTTCTGAATCATAAAAGTTTATTTTGACTTGAATGTCCCTTTAAGGGAAAAAAGTTCACAGAGGGAGCTATACATAATCTGTAATATACAGAACCTAATACAGGGGCACTTTATACCCTTCCACACCCCCTACCAGTCCAACTCTAACCATGGGCATCTGGAGGGGCTGAAGTTGGCTCTTTATATCCAAGTATGAGAAAGTACTTGAGTTAGTATTTTGATATCAGTGAGCCACCATTTTTAAATGAATTTGCATCTTATATGTATAACAAGCAACTCTCTTTTAAAGCACATGTTGCCTCTGATATTATGTTAGGGGCATCTTATTTATTTTTTCATAGCTCTAACCCCACATACATCAGCCCTATTGCCAGTGAACTGCCCACTACAGTAATGCTATATAGCTATTAAACTATCACTAAATACAGTAGATTTGCATAATCAACTAATGCATAATAAAGGGGTAAAACAATAGCACTCTCAATTTAAAATAGGTAATAGATTTTTTTTCTGATAAATTTTACATTTCTTCAATTTGCCAGTCCTCTGTATCATATGACATCCATCAGAAAATCACAGACTCATATACATATTCATCATGAACTCTTGCACATGCTCAATAGAAGCTGATTCTTCAGAAAGTGTGCATATAAAAAATATTCTGCGCAATAATGATTTTTTTTTTTCGTTTTATTTTTAAACGTGTGCTCTATCTGAAACATGAAATAAAAAATGTGACTGTAAATACTTGACATATTTTAGCTGAAGCTGTAGTTCCAACACGAAAAAAGTTTTTGTTTTTATTTTTATGGCCATAGTTCAAAAAGAGATATATACAGTATATAAACAGTGAGTGCTTAAAGGGGTATACTTTTCATTATCTATATGGAATTAAAAAAAAAAAATGCTACACAGAACCTTTAAGCCAATAATAATACAATACATAGATACAGAATCGTGGTTATACATTATAAGGGCATGTTCCACTAAGATTAAAATAAGTGGTGCCATTGGTACATACACAACAATTAAACAAACTATGGGACACTTGCGAGTCGTCTTAAATGTGCCTGGGTATAAATTCACCCTTGTAAGCCAATGCTTTACCCACCAACCCTAGGGCTGATTTGTCACGCAAAACTGTAAGTGTAATATTGCTACAGAAAATCTATTATGCTCAATTACCCCACAGTTTGTCTGACTTGTATATTTTATTCACAGATTTTTAATTTATAGACAAAACTAAAAGTATTCACTAAGGCAAGCATGCTAAATTGCATCACACCCAACTATACAAACTCTATGCTATTAACTCAGAGCCTTTCATTGAACTGATTATGCACACAACAGTCTAGAAGAGGCTTTATGCAGCCCATGATATTCAAGAATTCGATGCATATCATAAATTTGTCTTAGTTGGTCTCAGTCCAAAATCCTTTACTATCCTGGAACAGAGGGACGCACATAAAAATGATTACCCTGTCCACCTGACTTGTATAAATCTGTATTAATAGCAGTGAGGATTTAGCCTTACCATATTTCAAGACTTTATAACTCTTTAGTGTTTATCGCAGGCTCAGATCAGTGAAATCTCATTTTACAGAATCCCATTTTTTAATGTCAGTAGCTTTGGTCTTATAAATAAGTGCATCTCCATAATATGTCATTGTTGCGGAAGACTTCTTTTATGGGAATTTCTGTGCTTTCCACTACATTAAAGACTATCATCATGTGTGTATTTACATCACAGAGCATATATTTAAGAAGTGATCTGTTATAGTAAACTAATTTATAAATGCTCTGTGGGGTCTGTACTGTTCCCCTTAATTATGTTAATGAGAAGGGAAAAGTTCCATAAACTATAGCTGATGTAGGTCAAATATTAAAAAGTGAATACAGAAAAACAACATAAAAATGGTAAAAATGTATTTATTTAGGTTGACTTTATATTGCTAGTGTTAATAATTTCCCACTAGCTAAACAGCTAAACACTGTTAAAACCACTGCTGATAAACATAACGCTATCTGGCTGTTCCCAAAGCTGTCAGGTTTTCTTTTGCGCTTGTAGAGCATGGCAGTAAAAGGTCAAAATGATTATCTGTGAACTGGTTACACTGAGTGCATTAATGACGTTTAACTTGTCATATATTCAGCTATTAATGGACTTTTTTATTTCACTTTCCTGAGTAAGTTTGAAAATGCTTTGAATACATTATCACTTTGTTTGATGCAATTGTTTTTCAATAGCCAGACTCACACCCACAACCTGCTTTATTTGGAGAAGCCAATATAGACTTCTTACTAAAATAAGTACAGCTAGCCACGTGATTTTGTTAGCAAATTGTATATTGTTATTATCTTATAATCTCTACTAAAGCAGATATATGTAGTGCAAGGTTAAGTTATACTTCCATTTCTCAGAATAATAAAAAAAAAATCAGACTTATAGTACAGGAAACTTAAAGGGAAATATGATTCTTCATGGGAGAGAGAAAGCTTAAGATAGAAAAATGTGCAAAATGCTCTGAAACTCCCTTTGCCCATCACAACTAAAACTAATTTGATATACCCATGAGAAAAAAGGCCTATTCCCCTAAGGAGTCAGAGGTCATGTGATCCTCTAAATATTATTTGGTTGATATTAAGATCTCTCAAATATGTAGCCAAAACTATTCAGCTGACTTTTTATCAGCCGGAGAATGGCCACACTCTGGTGCTTTAACTCCCAAGGGGCATAAAACACTAAGGCCTAGATTTGGAGTTCGGCGGTAGAAGGGCTGTTAACGCTCCGCGGGCTTTTTTCTGGCCGCACCATAAATTTAACTCTGGTATCGAGAGTTCAAACAAATGCTGCGTTAGGCTCCAAAAAAGGAGCGTAGAGCATTTTTACCGCAAATGCAACTCTCGATACCAGAGTTGCTTACGGACGCGGCCAGCCTCAAAAACGTGCTCGTGCACGATATCCCCATAGGAAACAATGGGGCTGTTTGAGCTGAAAAAAAACCTAACACCTGCAAAAAAGCAACGTTCAGCTCCTAACGAAGCCCCATTGTTTCCTATGGGGAAACACTTCCTACGTCTGCACCTAACACTCTAACATGTACCCCGAGTCTAAACACCCCTAACCTTACACTTATTAACCCCTAATCTGCCGCTCCCGCTATCGCTAACCCCTGCATATTATTATTAACCCCTAATCTGCCGCTCCGTAAACTGCCGCAACCTACGTTATCCCTATGTACCCCTAATCTGCTGCCCTAACATCGCCGACCCCTATATTATATTTATTAACCCCTAATCTGCCCCCCACAACGTCGCCGCCACCTGCCTACACTTATTAACCCCTAATCTGCCGAGCTGACCTGAGCGCTACTATAATAAATGTATTAACCCCTAATCCGCCTCACTAACCCTATAATAAATAGTATTAACCCCTAATCTGCCCTCCCTAACATCGTCGACACCTAACTTCAATTATTAACCCCTAATCTGACGACCGGAGCTCACCGCTACTATAATAAATGGATTAACCCCTAAAGCTAAGTCTAACCCTAACTCTAACACCCCCCTAAGTTAAATATAATTTAAATCTAACGAAATAAATTAACTCTTATTAAATAAATGATTCCTATTTAAAGCTAAATACTTACCTGTAAAATACATCCTAATATAGCTACAATATAAATTATAATTATATTATAGCTATTTTAGGATTTATATTTATTTTACAGGCAACTTGGTAATTATTTTAACCAGGTACAATAGCTATTTAATAGTTACCTAGTTAAAATAATAACAAATTTACCTGTAAAATAAATCCTAACCTAAGATATAATTAAACCTAACACTACCCTATCAATAAATTAATTAAATAAACTACCTACAATTACCTACAATTAACCTAACACTACACTATCAATAAATAAATTAAACACAATTCCTACAAATAAATACAATTAAATAAACTAGCTAAAGTACAAAAAATAAAAAAGAACTAAGTTACAAAAAATAAAAAAATATTTACAAACATAAGAAAAATATTACAACAATTTTAAACTAATTACACCTACTCTAAGCCCCCTAATAAAATAACAAAGCCCCCCAAAATAAAAAAATCCCTACCCTATTCTAAATTAAAAAAGGTAAAAGCTCTTTTACCTTACCAGCCCTGAACAGGGCCCTTTGCGGGGCATGCCCCAAGAATTTCAGCTCTTTTGCCTGTAAAAAAAAACATACAATACCCCCCCCAACATTACAACCCACCACCCACATACCCCTAATCTAACCCAAACCCCCCTTAAATAAACCTAACACTAAGCCCCTGAAGATCTTCCTACCTTGTCTTCACCATCCAGGTTCACCGATCCGTCCTGAAGAGCTCCTCCGATGTCCTGATCCAAGCCCAAGCGGGGGGCTGAAGAGGTCCATGATCCGGTCAAAGTCTTCATCCAAGCGGGGCAGAAGAGGATCTTCCATCCGATTGAAGTCTTCATCCAAGCAGCATCCATCCGGAGCGAAGCGGCAGGATCCTGAAGAACTCCAGCGCGGAACATCCATCCGGCCCGGCGACTGAACGACGAATGACTGTTCCTTTAAGGGACGTCCTTTAAGGGAGCGTTAGGGAAGGGTAGGGAATTTTTTATTTTGGGGGGCTTTGTTATTTTATTAGGGGGCTTAGAGTAGGTGTAATTAGTTTAAAATTGTTGTAATATTTTTCTTATGTTTGTAAATATTTTTTTATTTTTTGTAACTTAGTTCTTTTTTATTTTTTGTACTTTAGCTAGTTTATTTAATTGTATTAATTTGTAGGAATTGTGTTTAATTTATTTATTGATAGTGTAGTGTTAGGTTAATTGTAGGTAATTGTAGGTAGTTTATTTAATTAATTTATTGATAGGGTAGTGTTAGGTTTAATTATATCTTAGGTTAGGATTTATTTTACAGGTAAATTTGTTATTATTTTAACTAGGTAACTATTAAATAGCTATTGTACCTGGTTAAAATAATTACCAAGTTGCCTGTAAAATAAATATAAATCCTAAAATAGCTATAATATAATTATAATTTATATTGTAGCTATATTAGGATGTATTTTACAGGTAAGTATTTAGCTTTAAATAGGAATCATTTATTTAATAAGAGTTAATTTATTTTGTTAGATTTAAATTATATTTAACTTAGGGGGGTGTTAGAGTTAGGGTTAGACTTAGCTTTAGGGGTTAATCCATTTATTATAGTAGCGGTGAGCTCCGGTCGTCAGATTAGGGGTTAATAATTGAAGTTAGGTGTCGACGATGTTAGGGAGGGCAGATTAGGGGTTAATACTATTTATTATAGGGTTAGTGAGGCGGATTAGGGGTTAATACATTTATTATAGTAGCACTCAGGTCCGCTCGGCAGATTAGGGGTTAATAAATGTAGGCAGGTGTCGGCGACGTTGAGGGGGGCAGATTAGGGGTTAATAAATATAATATAGGGGTCGGCGGTGTTAGGGGCAGCAGATTAGGGGTACATAGGGATAACGTAGGTGGCGGCGCTTTGCGGTCGGAAGATTAGGGGTTAATTATTTTAAGTAGCTGGCGGCGACGTTGTGGGGGGCAGGTTAGGGGTTAATAAATGTAATACAGGGGTCGGCGGGGTTAGGGGCAGCAGATTAGGGTTACATAAGTATAACGTAGGTGGCGGTCGGCAGATTAGGGGTTAAAAAATTTTAATCGAGTGGCGGCGATGTGGGGGGAGCTCGGTTTAGGGGTACATAGGTAGTTTATGGGTGTTAGTGTACTTTAGGGTACAGTAGTTAAGAGCTTTATGAACCAGCGTTAGCCCAGAAAGCTCTTAACTCCTGCTATTTTCCTGCGGCTGGAGTTTTGTCGTTAGAGCTCTAATGCTCACTTCAGAAATGACTCTAAATACCGGCGTTAGAAAAATCCCATTGAAAAGATAGGATACGCAATTGACGTAAGGGGATCTGCGGTATGGAAAAGTCGCGGCTGAAAAGTGAGCGTTAGACCCTTTAATCACTGACTCCCAATACCGGCGGTAGCCTAAAACCAGCGTTAGGAGCCTCTAACGCTGGTTTTCACGGCTAACGCCAAACTCCAAATCTAGGCCTAATAGAATAATAGAATAAATATGATATTCAAAGTTAAATCTAGCCAGATTATTTAATATCAGTTATTTAAATATAGAAATAAATAGATATGAACTTTTAATTCTTTTTTTTTCTTCTGTGGTGACCTTATAATCATTGTCACAGAAAACTATGGAGTTTATGGCTGACCTACAACTGTTAATTTAACACCGACGTCAAATTAGAATGCATCTAAGTAAATAATTGTTATGGAACATGCACTGTTTTAACCACTTTACCCTTGACTGGATATATTTAGTATTATAAATAACAATAATACAATAAAACAAATAAATATAGCGACTCAGCATGCGCACTGTATGAGGCTTGAAATTATATTTTTAAATTCAGCTAGATTTTACAAGTGAGTTGCACGTTGGTCACTTAGAGACAGCCAGCTTGCTATCCATATAAAGAGTTGGCTATTTAATCTGACTTGGGCTATGTAAGATGCTGCTAAAATAGATCTTACAACTGACTTGCATTCCCAGAATAGCAGTATAGAGATTTTACTGTAAGTCAGCTATTTTACTTGTTTTCTTTATTCAGTTCAAAGTCTGTGTACTATGAATAGACCCGTGCCCTACATCCATCAGACTCATAATGCTTATTAGAAGATATTCTACTTTGAAATGAGAAATAACACACCACTCAAAAAATCATACGGTTTAAAAGACCAGTAGATACAGTAGATTTGCATAATCAACAAATGCATGATAAAAAGACAACACAATAGTACATAGTCTGTAGTAGGGATGGGCAAATGTTTCTAAAAATTCAAAATTTAAAACAAATTTTTATACATTTGTTCATTCGAATCAAATTTCGAATGTTCATATAACATTTTAACATTCTATTTTCGAATTTTAATTTTCAAATTTTTCAATAAAATTCGAAAATATTCGTTAGAATAATAGAATGTTTAGCTATGTATTCATTCAATTTTGAAATGTCACATTCGAATTCGAAATAGTTTTTCTAGTCTAATACTGTGTTTTTTAAATGTAATATTCAAATTCAAATGTGATATTTGAATTCGAATGTGACATTCGAATTCGAAATAGTATTTCTAGTTTACAACTGTGTTTAAGAAATGTGATATTCGGTTCGAATGTGATATTCGATTCGAATGTGATAGTTGATTTGAATGTCACATTCAAATTCGAAATAGCTATGTATTCATTCAATTTTGAAATGTAATATTCGAATTCGAATGTGACATTCAAATTCGAAATAGTATTTCTAGTCTACAACTGTGTTTATTAAATGTAATATTCGAATTCGAATGCTACATTTGAATGTCACATTCAAATTCGAAATAGTATTTCTAGTCTAATACTGTGTTTTTTAAATGTAATATTCAAATTCAAATGTGACATTTGAATTCGAACGTGACATTCAAATTCAAAATAGTATTTCTAGTTTACAACTGTGTTTAAGAAATGTGATATTCGGTTTGAATGTGATAGTCAATTCGAATGTGATATTCGATTCAAATGTGACATTCAAATTCAAAATAGTATTTCTAGTCTACAATTGTGTTTTATAAATGTAATATTTGAATTAGAAAGTGACATTCAAATTTTGATGTGATATTCAAATTCGAATGTGACATTCGAATTCGAATGTGACATTCGAAAACTGTAAATAACAATCGAAAATCGAATTTTTAAAAAGATTCGTTCTTATCAACATTCTATTATGTAAATCGAATTTCTACAATAACATTTGTTCTAACATTCGAATTTGAATATAAACACATTTGCCCATCCCTAGTCTGTAGTAGATATTTTTCTGACAAATGTCAAAGTTATGTCTATTACGACTCCCCCTATATCATGTGACAGCCATCAGCCAATCACAAATGTATATATGTATATTCTGTGAAGTCTTGCACATGCTCAGTAGGAGTGAAAAAGTGTTAGTGTTAATGGAAGTAAATTGGAAAGTTGTTTAAAATTGCATGTTCAGTCTGAATTATGAATGTTACATTTTTACTTGAGTGTCCCTTTAAGGAAAAATGGTGAAAACATACTCAGACGCTAAGTTCAGAGTTATAAAACACAATAGTCAAAGAGATTGAACTTTTCTACCAAAGACAGATCAACCCACAAGTGAGAACTCAAATTATCAAGAACTGTGCCCCATATGATACCTTCTAGGTATCATAAGGAACAATGCCAATTAACCCTGGAATATAAAAAAAAAAAAAAAAAAAAAATTTTATAAATATATATTCAATTTGTTTAAATTTGTATTATTTTTGAGAAATTTTATTCTATTAATTTATTTTTTTATTCCCCCTGCAGAAGTCCTTGACCAAAGCTCGCCTCCATTTTAAACAAGTAAAATGTTTATAAGACACAAAAATTAAGTATAACCGTGTGGCCCCAGTTTTTATCTATACTCAGTTTAGAAGCCAATAAACCAGAGAGAGCAACTATATCCTATGACTTATCAAGAAGGAAATAAAAATCTTTATACTGCAGATAACATTTAATGTCTTGGCATAATATTTCATAAATATACTTAGAACAAGGTCTCAGAATTAATATTTTTAACCATTTTCAAAGCAGCAAAGAAGTGTGTTTCAAATATTTTATGAAAGAGAATGTACTTTTTACTGAGAACATGAAAATATGTTTCAGGTACTCCAACTACTTTTAACACTTCCCCAGCATGTGCTTCAACCACATCAAATTTAATATATATTACTGTATTATGTATATGATTTTGTATGGCTGTCTCACAGTCATTAAAGGGACATTTAACACTATTTTTTTCTTTGCATCAATGTTTTGTAGATGATCCATTTATATAGCTGATCTGGAAGTGGTTTTGTAAAAATGTATAGTTTTGCTTATTTTAACATTGTGCTGATTTTCAGACTCCTAACCAAGCCCAAAAGTTTTAGATATATATAATGAGTCTTTTCATATTCATGGGGAGGGGGGCCTGCTCTTAGAAAATTTCAGTTGGTGTCCCAACCTAATCTCATCAACAGTGCTAAATTAGGAGCTTCTAAGTACGTTTTTAAAAGGTTTTATACTGGATTTGTATATCAGTATCTGTGCATATCCTTCTTTATAGTAGTGTCTATTACATGCAGTCAGTGGCGTCACTAGGTTTGGTGTCACCTGGTGCGGTAAGTTATGGTGTCACCCCCCCCCAGAAAGCAGACACACAAAAACACAGGCAGACACTCATACAAACACTCAGACACACTTAAAAACACACTCAGATGCACACACAATCACTCGGAAACACACTCAGACACACACACAAAAACACTGAGACACTTACACACAAAAACACTGAGACACACACACACAAAAACTCAGACACACACACATACAAAATATGTAAACTGCACTGCATTAATTATAAAGCCTAGAGCTGCTCCCTGGCTCAGCAGAGCATCAAATGAAACAAAAACAGAGCACTCTAAAATAAACCACTGAAGAAAAGGTTTAGGCGCAAACTATGAGAATTCTGCTCTCTGACTCTGTTCCAAGTCTGTCAGTGCACAGCCACGGGCCATGTGCCTACCGCTTCTTATGGCCAATCACCTCTGCACTCTGCCCACCCCCAGACCCCCGCCCGCCCTCCCCTCCTACCTCTTCAGTGTGCACTTAGTGTACCGTTACTGTACCGGTCTGGTGGGCATCATACGTGGCTCCTTCACTTTAGAGACAGTGTCAGACAGTCATGCGGTCAGGTGTCAGGCATCCCCCTCATGATTTCCCAGTTCCCTTTTAGAGAGATAGAACAGCAGTGAGTGACTCCACTGCTCCACACGTCACTGAGCAGTGAGCACAGATAGGAAGGTAGGTTTATGCTAGCAGTCCCCAGTCCCACTAATGTTCACAAATGCTGGCCCCTCTAATAAAAAAAAATCTATGCATCTCTACATGTATTTCTTTGAATTTCAATAAAATTTAAAAAAAATTAAAAAAAAATTGTGGTGTCACCCCCTGGAATGTGTCACCCAGGTGCGGCCCGCACCCCCCTAGTGACGCCACTCCATGCAGTTAAATACAAATTGGTGTATACTGTTTATTTAAAGTTTATTCTTTTATTAAAAAAATATATATATACTTTTTTTTTTTAAAATGATGCATCAATACTGTGTGTAAAATTTTATAGACTTTTGTGATTCCATATTCCATATGCGATAATTATCTGTGGATTCAAGATTGGAATAATCATATACAGAATTAGCTCAATATAATATGCTGCCTAGTTCCAATAATTACATTGCAACAAACTCAACTGGCCATCCACTACAATCTAAACCCAACCATAGTTACCATTTTCAAACATTAACGTTCAAAAGAAAATTTCACTCAAGATAGCAAACATTTATAGAGCCACCTTCTGCTTAACCATTTAGTTTATAACTCCAGTCTCCACAGACTCTGGTGTTATTAGTCTACCAAAGCTTTTTGCTCAACAGAAATGATCATTAAAAAAAGAAAATAAATAAAATAAAAAAACTGGAAATATTGTCCAGCACCATTTAAAGATATTCCCAATGGGGGGAAATAAAAAATAAATTCTTATCACCAAAAAACAGATTTTTCTATAATCCTCAATACATCGTATTTACTAACTATGACTGGAGGTTGGCAAATCCATCCAATTAAATTTTGCTTCTATCTAAGTATAAGCACAAACTTTCATATCACTCTTTAGATGCCAATGAGCCATTTTTAAAAAAAGAGGTAAATCACATATGTGCAACAAGGAAATTTCTCCTGCAGCACTTTGCCACTAATATTCTCCTTGATGAAAATAAAATGTCTGTAGATGCCCTGTTCTGTCCATGCTTGCAACTCTGGTCCTCACAAAAGCAGCAATGCCTGCCCTGGAGAAATGCCTATTTCAGAAGGGCATTTGACCCCAGAGCAGGGCAAGTTAGGGGAACCGGGTGAGTGGTAAGATAGGGGGTGGGGACCTCAGGGGAGGCTTTAAAGGACTGTGAGCATGAAGTACAGCTCACCTTCTGTCCGGACCTGACGGTGAAAGAAGCTCCCTCCCTCCCTGGATTTACGGAGTGGAGAGACGTACTATGTTGCAGCTTGGCAGTGGGGCTTACCTTTGGTGGTGGTGAAGTTGGCTGGGGTACCTCCTGCCAGGCAGGAGAGGTTTAGTACGGTTCCAGAGGGGACCTGTGGAACGGAGTTACAATGGGTTACATGGCAAGCCCTGTGGGGTTCTTACAGTTAAGTTTATGTTTGGGGATATTTATCTGTTTTATTTATATGTTAAGATGTGTTAATAAACAAGCTGCAGCCTTTTTTACCCAAACAAGTTGAGTGTGTGTGTTTTATTGGGAATAACGTAGTCCCTAAATAAGGGGTTAAACAACCCTAAATTTAATACTTTCCAAATTAGTCACTACACTACCCTGAGCATTCTTTAACTAATGAAAGGAAGCTGGTATTTTTTCTGTACACTGTCGTATAGCAATGATTAAAATGTGTAAATGTATTTAAATTATTCCCAATTTATTAGATTACAAAGATGCTCCAAAATCTGTCTGTTGTAAACTTTAGCTTTTTAGATGTAGCCTTATTTGCTTTAGCTTGTTGAAGATATACCTGTTATATTATGTGAGCTATGCTGTTCTTTCACTATGCTTTAAAATAGTGATACTTTGTAAGTGGGAAAGAGAACCATATTTGGAATATTAACATATTCTCTTTTTAGAGATGCTGTCTGTCAAAGCAATTACTGAGTAAAAAAGTTGGATCAGAACATAAAATATCTAAATTTAACTGAAGTCTGTCAAATTAATAAATTATATTGCTGTCAGCTTTCAGTTCCCTTTAAGTGAACTATGAGTAATGTATAATAGAAACGATATAAAAATAATTGAAAAAAGGACATATTTATGGTTAGTTTTTAAACTAAAGATCACTTTAAATGGACATTACAAAACTTTGACATGGTTATATAAAATGATGAATTGTATACATAAAAAAAATGAATCTGAAATATACTTTCATTATTTATTTTGTCCCCTTTTCCTGCCATTCCATTCTGAAATTGTGACTTTTCAATTTCTGTTAGAAATTGAAGTACATAACACTGTTGTTTTCCATACAGCCATTGGCTGCACACTCTAGTGACCTATTTATAACTGTCCCTAATTGGACACAGCAGAGAAAGAAACCTAAGTTAGAACATGGCAGCCCCCATTGTTTTATAGACACTAAAACTTCACACTTATTTTGGCAATATTTAAACAACTAATGAAACTTTAAAAAATACATCTTCATGTTATTCTCAGACTAATCTTTTCTTTGAATGCCTCATTCTATCTAGCATTTATTTAGTATTTATTGTCCCTTTAAATGAATAGCATAGGGGGGCAGCGCCTAACTGAACCCAAAAATGGATGCGTGATCCTGGAGCTCCCTACAGGAAAAATGTTCTAAGGTGGATTACAACCATCACACTGGTCTGCCACAGATAACTTTCAGCAGCAGATAGCATCTAACAGCTGCAGAGGCAATCTGTTAGATTTTTAAGAAGCTGCTATGTTGGAACCTGAAGCCGACACCCGCGTGGAGACATATATGGCGAGAGCCAAGTAAGACCATAAAGACTTGCCCAGGGAAGTTACGATTGTGATGTAATCAGCCAGTTGTGGCACATCGGGGAGTTCTGGTGCTGAGATTGGAGATCCTCTGTACTCCTGTAACCATGCAGCCCTTTCACCGCTACTGATGGCGCCAGGAGTAGAGTAAGTGGGCCCAAATCTGTGACGCACTAAACATTCAATGGCATGAACAGTGTGATAGTTGCCTTTGCATAGACCTGATCCTTGGACAATGGCCAAATATATCAAAATCTAGATGTATAACTTTAAAAGCTAATCCCATTAGAATACATGGCACATAACTAGTTGTGTGGAAAGCAGCATGACTGTTTGACAGGAGTACAATAATGTATATAGCAGCAGACCTTTTTTGTTAAGACTACTAATATATGAGAGGCTTTCCTAATATAATAAGACCTACAACATATCATATTGAGAATTCAAGTTTGTAGGAGAGCTCAGTTGGATCTTGGGTGCGAGCAGAGGCTGACAGTAGTGACACTCAACCAAAGCTCTTATAAGGAGCCATATTTTTTTACTGGAGGATCTTTTAACAATCTTGCCAAGCAGCTACATATACCATTTCACTCCCAACAACCGGCATTCCACTCAGAAAGGTATTGGATACATTTCTAAAGATGTCTTCAAAGAAGCTTACTAGACCAGACAGGGCAACAAAAGCCACATCCCTAGATTTCTACCTAAAGACACCTAAGGGAGGCAAACAAATAGAAATTATAGAACCAGATATAGAGGAAGACCTTGGAACAACTCAAGATTTGCAAACTCCTTTAGGAGATCTAACGCCTGTAACTAAAGCTGATTTGCAATCTTTGGTCCCTAAAAAAGACATTGCAGTAAACTTTGAGAAACTCTGGGATAAAATAGATAATATTCATACTACAGTCACTAAGAGTCTAGCATAAATAAAGCAGGATATGACAGAGTTGGGAAATTGAGTGAACTCACTTGAAAACAATCAAGGTGTGTTGGTAGAGGATATCTCAAAATCTGTGCAATCTATTTCTTCTCATGAGCAGCTACTTTTAAATCCTTAAGAGAAAATGGAGGACAATGAAAATAGAAACAGGAGAAGCCCTGTTAGGCTCAAAGGGATACCAGAGTCGGTCACTGCTAAAGATTATATATATATATAACTTCCTCAACTTTTTCGCTCTATAACAGGAGAAAGTGGAGAACATGACTTCCAAATTGAAAGAGCCCACAGAACTTTGAGGACGAAACCCAAAAATGATCTTCCACCACGAGATGTCATTGTAAAGTTGCTCTTCTATCCTGAAAGAGAGCAAATTTTGACTGCTGCAAGACAAAACCCTACTTTTAAATATCAGGGCAATGCAATCCAGTTCTATAAGGATTTATGTATTAGACCCCTACAACGCCAACAGACTCTACGATCCCTCAACTCTTTTCTGTAGAAAAATGGAATCACCTACAGATGGGGCTTTCCTTTTGCCCTCCACATAATTAAGGATGGCAAGACAATAACTCTCAAGTCTAGACAAGACATTCCAGAAGTATGCAAGATCCTGAATCTTAAAACCCCAGACCTATAGCTTGGTGATACACTTACATTAACATGGATCTGCAGAATTCCTCATGCAAGTCCAACTGGTCTAGAGTAATGAGGAAAAAGGTCAAATCCTGAATGAATAATATTTGTCATTTTTGAATGCTTTCTTTTTCCTCTCTACTATTAACGATGATAAGCTATAAGGCACTGTACCCTCAATTACATCGCTAATATGTATTAGTGGTTATTTGTTTTATTAATTTAATTAATTTTGACTATACAGTTATCAATGTTGTTGTGTACACTGGTACTCCCTTTGTTACTATTTCACTGTGGAATAACTATTTACCTCTCCATCCCTCAATCCCAATTATTGGGGCATACCCAGACAATGCAAAAACAAGGAATATAGTGATTATTATTATTATTATTCTTTATTTATAAAGCGCCAACAGATTCTGCAGCGCTGCCCATGGGTACAAGGATAAAAGTACAATGGAGAAACAATACAATAAAATACAAAATTTTACAGCCAAATAAAAGGGGAATTGAGGGCCCTATTCCCATGGGAACTTACAATCTAGATGGGTAGGAGGATGGGGAACAGGAGGTGGGGACTGCAAAGGTGAGAATGATATTTGTGAGGAGATAGATGAGGGCAACTGTTAGGTAAGTGAAGTTAATTTGTTAATGAGTCGGGTGATAAGCTTCCCTGAACAAAAAGGTCTTTAGGGAACGTTTAAAGGAGGTGAGGTTAGTGGAAAGTCTGACAGCTCGAGGAAGTGCATTCCAGAAGGTTGGTGCCGCACAAGAGAAATCCTGTAGTCTAGCATGAGAGGAGGTGATGATAGAGGACACAAGGAGCAGGCCATTGTTGGATTTTAGGGGGTGGGCTGGAGTATATTTGTTTATGAGTGAGGACAGGTAGGGTGGGGCAGTATTGGTGAGGGTTTTGTAGGTCAGGGTGAGAATTTTGAATTTAATTCTTCTGTGAATGGGGAGCCAGTGAAGGGACTCACAGAGAGGTGCAGCAGAGACAGAACGTCGAGAGAGGTGGATTAGACTGGCAGATGTATTTAGGATGGATTGAAGGGGAGAGAGGGAGGCCAGTTAGTAAGTAATTACAGTAGTCAAATCCGGAAATTACCAGGGAGTGGATTAGAGGGATCACTAAATTAAGTTTAAGTTGTCCTTAGAGCCAATAACATGGCATAGAAGCCAAATATATATCATAAGCAACGCACTCCAGCAAGAAAATTGAATACTGAACATGGCTCTTCCAACTATTAAACTAATCTCACACAATGTGGGAGGCCTAAATTCAGACATTAAAAGACGTACAGCTATGACCCATTATAAAAAATTTAATTCTTACATTATTTATCTACAGGAAACACACTTTGCTAAACCTCACATACCAAAATACTGGACTAGGGAATACCAACAACACTATCACTTTACGACAGACTCTAAAAAAGGGGAAGTCTCCATTTTAATCCACTCGTCACTACATTTTACTCTTACTAAGACAATTTCAGATAAAGAAGGACGCTACCTTTAAGTACAGATACAAGGTGTGGATATTTTATTATGCAACATATACGCCCCAAATGACAAGCAAGATATCTTATTTTGACATATCTCACACTTACTGACCAATTGGTCTCAGATGAGGATCATTTTAGCAGGGGATTTTAATGTAGATTTTTAATGTAGCTATTCAATCTCTATACTATTCACCGAACCAAAAGCTTTCTAGAAAACAGACTAGACTGAGGACTGTTGCCCAAAACATATTAGAGTCGCTCTCCCCATACCCTACTTGACATGTGGAAGGTACTACATGGTATCACAACAGATACAATTTTCTTTTCTGCTGCACAGAATAGTTACTCAAAACTATATTACATTTTAATTAGTCAAATAATTAGACCTATTTTCCTATCGGCTAATATACAAGCAAGCTCATGGTCAGAACACTCCATCATCCAGATCCATTTAAGGGGCCTACGAGATCCTAAGAGAACTCACACGTGGTTATTTGACTCTTCTTGCCTTAAAGATCCACTAGCCAAACAAGATATACTAAGATAGATGGGAGAATATTAGAAAATCAATTTGGGCACAATTGCTAACCCAAAGTCAGTGTGGGCGGCACATAAGTCAGTTATTAGGGGCTTATTGATCAAAGAAAACACTAAATACAAAAAGAAAACTAATACACTTACTAATAGATTACAAACAGAGATCGTAGAGAACATAAAACAACACAAACAAACTCCATCGTTTATGCACTCCAGCAAAAGTGACAACAATTAAACACAATTCTGAATGAATAGTCTATGAAATTGTCTCAAACGTTAAAATAAAATTATTTGTTATTCGCAAACAAACCAGATAAATATTTGGCTAAGAAAATTAGAGATAGTTATCAGGTAGCTTCTATCCTAACCCTTCAGCGCTCAGACGACAAACTAAGTTCCCACCCCCAAGAGATAATAGATGCATTTGTCCAATACTATGGGACCCTATACAATGGAAGGAAAGTAGAACATACTACTGAGACACAGACCTTACTTTTCTAGACAAAGCTAGTCTTTGCCTAGGCAGACTAGATTACTAAAGAAGTCCAAGAGAAACTTAATGTCATAATCACCCATACTGAGGTCTTACAAGCTATTAAATATCTTAAATCAGGAAAGGCCCCAAGGCCCTGATGGTCTCCCTGGGGAATACTACAAATTATTCCCCTCAATTTTGATTCCTCATTTGGTACAATTTGCTAACTACATTCTAGTTCTAGAAGGACATGGACTATCTAAAGACCTCCTTCAGGCCAAGATAGTTGTGATACCAAAGTTAGGTAAAAATCTCAAGCATTGTTCCAGCTATAGGCCAATATCCCTTATCAACCGAGACATCAAAATAGTGACTAAGATTCTGGCCAATAGACTTAAACAAATTTTACCCTCTATTATACTCCCAGATCAGGTGGGATTTATTAAATATAGGGAAGCCCCAGATAATGTCAGGGGAATTATCACAGTAATCGATTACCTTTAAAGATCACAGAGTGCCTTCTCTGCTCCTTTCATTGAACGCAGAGAAGGCATTTGATAGAGTGGACTGGACTTATATGTGTACAGTTTTACATAAAATTGGATTTGCAGGTCCATTTTGTTAGAGCTTTTAAAAACATTTATTCAAGCCCCACAGCCCATGTTAGAACAATTGGTCATCAATCTAAGACATTCCAAATATTAAATGGCACAAGGAAGGGCTGCCCACCATCTCCTCTTCTTTTTGCAATTTGTATTGAACCATTAGCTGCATCAATTTGTAATTCCCCAGACATTATAGGCCTAGATTTGGGAAACAAATCTCACAAAATTTCCTTATTTGCAGACAATGTCTTGTTAACTCTTACAAAACCACTAATTTCTCTACCTAATGTATATGATATTTTACAGAAATGTTTAATCATTTCATGGTACAAAATCAATTCAGAGAAGTGCGAGGCTCTTCCAATAGACATTCCTGGACATACTATTAAACTACTTAAGAAATTTTGATTTTAAATGGGCAAAAGAACATATCCCATGTTTAGATATTAGATAGATGTCCCACTCTGATCAACTATACAGGGCAAACTATATTCCATTGTATAAAGCAATCAGAAAAGATCTGACCAAATGGCAGAAACATGTTTTTTCTTGGTATGGAAGATTGTCCTCTATAATAATGAATATTCTCCCTAGAATATTATACTTGTTCAGGGTCCTGCCTTTTAAGATATTCAAACAAGATCTAATGTCACTACAGTAAGCTATCCACAGTTTCCTTAGAAGAAGTAAACACGCTCGGATTTCCCATCAAGTCCTTACTAGACATAGACAACTAGGAGGGGTGGAAGTCCCAAACTTGTTGGATTATTATAATACCTCCAGGTTGGCTCAGACTTCATTGATGAGTAGAAGGGGAGTGGTTTGCTCTGAGTCCAGTAACCTTCTATAGCTCTTTATGAGTGAGTAATAGCTATTTTTTGTTTTCAAATATTTTTATTGATAATTTTCTCAATAATACAATCATGCAATGGTGTTAATAGAATAACATGTCTTCAAAACAATTAACTTTACAACGTCAGCTTCACATAAGAAGGTTACTCTCTGAGATACATCTCATCCTGGTATATATATAGTCTAGGCGAGCATTTTGATAACTTCATGTTTACTAGTGTTATGTTATACATTCTACTACCCATACACCTGTGTAAGTAATCGCCTAGCGCCCCGCTTCTAGCCCAATGTCTCGCTCCAGGGGTGTTGGAGGCCGTGCCAGCCATGTTTGTGTGAAACCTGCTTTTGTCAGTTCCCAATATAATTTGATGTCTAGAAATAATGCTTTTCTTTGTGTTTTAAAATAGCTGTATTCCTCTAATAATAGAGTGTCATCGACATGTTTCAACCACTCCTGCACTGTAGGTTGTACAGGGGTTTTCCATTTACTAGCTATAAAGGACCTAGCTGAGTTTAGAGAGAACTGGACCACCTTTTGTCTAATTTGACATATATTTCTAGGGAGTGCGTTCAGCAATGCAATGTGAATGTGTCACCTATCAGTTGTCTTAGAAAAAGTTCTATCTCTCGCCATAATGGCCTAACCATGGGGCAATACCACCACATATGGGACATAGACCCCCTGTGGCTGCATCCCCTCCAACAGAGGTCGGATGTGTGTGGGTATATGCTTTTAAGGCGTGATGGTGTCAAGTAACACCTTGATAATAACTTATAGTTGAGTTCTAGCATTCTAGTTGATGATGATGACCTCCCCACCAGGCATATATTCTACTCCATTCTTTGTCCTCTAGGACAATATTTAGGTCTTGCTGCCATTTGATGGTATATGATGGTCGTGTAACCCTGCCGTCTGCCTGTAACATGGATTTTGCTAGTGATAAAGTGTGCCTGAGGGGGCCTTGAGCAGTACATATGGTCTCAAACCGGGTCATAGGTCTTGTCCAGTCAGGTTTATGTTTAGACGTTTCAAAGAAGTGTTTAAACTGTCCATATTTCAACCAATTTGCAAAAACCCCATGCAGGATGACCCCTAGCTCTTGTCTGTTTTTTAGCCTCTGTCCGTCCAAAACCACATGTATTGGTATCGTGTACCCAATCTCCTCTGGGATTGTGTTTACTAGGCTATATTCCATTCCTCCCAAAAATTCCGCATTCGGGGACACCGGAGTCAATGGTGATCTCAATGTTGAGATGTAAGGGCAAGTTCTCAAAATTTCGTCCCAGATCGTAAATACTGTGGTGTAAAATTTAAAAGTGTTAGCCGCTACTGGTCTATGTGACTTGGGAATCCAACACAGGGCTCCCACTTGCGGGGTCTTCAGTATGTGGGAATCAATCGTTATCCAGGCCTTTATGGCCTCATTCCTATTCCAATCTAGTACCCTCTGAACCCCTATTGATCTGTAGTATGTCTCCACACAAGGGAGTCCCACCCCCCCGCCCGCCAGTGACCTGTAGAGTGTGTTCCTATCCACTCAGGGTTTTATCGAGCCCCACACATATTTATTCAGTAAAGCTTGTAGTTTTTTGATAAAGCTGAGCGGGAGGTGTATTGGGAGCGCCTGCATAATATACAAAATTCTGGGGAGAGCTGTCATTTTCAATGTTTGAATCCTCCCCCACCAAGAGAAGGGCTTCGTCCCCCAGACTTTTAACTCTTTCTGTGTGTTATTGAAGAGTGACTCAAAGTTAAGATTGAACAGATGCTTATGTTTTGGCGTAAGTTTTATTCCTAGATATTTAATGGCCTTAAGCTGCAATTGGTAGGGGCAGTCCTTCATTAATGATTCTAGTTCCTGTTCTGTCAGATTTACGTTCAATATCTCCGACTTTTGATGGTTAATTGAAAAATATAACACCCTACCAAATTCCCTAAACTCCTCTGTCACCGCGGGTAGGGAAGTATCGGGGGAAGTAAGAGACAGCAGCACATCGTCCGCATATAACGAGACCTTGTAATTATTTGGTCCTAGGGGTATTCCCTTGATTGGCTCATTTTGTCTTATGCATGCCGCCAGCGTTTCAATAACCAGCACAAATAGCAAGGGGGACAGGGGGCACCCTTGCCTCGTCCCATTCCCTATCTGAAAAGAATCAGACAACACACCATTCACCTTAATCTTTGCTGTTGGTTTAATATACATTGACTGAATTCTATTTATTACTAAGTCTCCGAAGCCGAATTTTTTTAAGGTAGCGAATAAAAAGGACCAATTAAGGCGATCAAACGCCTTTTCTGCGTCTGACGCTAGTAAAATAGAGCTTATTCCCTGTGTCTTGGCGTATTCCATTAACTGCAGGGCTCTTATGGTGTTGTCCCTGGCTTCTCTGCCAGGGACAAAACCAACCTGGTCTGTATGTACTAGGTTTGGAAGAAAGGGGCTAATTCTAGCTGCCAGGATTTTCGCATAGGTTTTCAAATCCTTATTTAGAAGGGATATTGGTCTAAATTTAGATGGGGTATCTGATAGGTTTTCTAACTTCGGAATTACTGCGATGTGAGCTTCTTTGGTTAGAGTGGGGAACTGCTCTCTTTCATCAATAGCCTGAAACAACTTGAGCAGGTGGGGCGCTAGAATCTTACTAAAGGTTTTATAATATTTATTTGAAAGGCCGTCTGGACCGGGGCTCTTTCCTGCCGGCAGCGATTTAATAGCTTTAAGAATTTCTTGTATTGTCATTGGCTCTTCCAACGCTAATCTTTGTTGATCACTCAACCTTGGGAGATCAATAGATCCTAAGTAGTTGTCAATATCTGCTTCACTAGGGGAAGGTATGGACCTATCCAAATTGTAGATGTTATCATAAAAGTTTCTAAAAACTTCTGCTATCTCTGGACTCTCATGAGTGTTATTTCCAGAGCTGTCTTTTATACTAAAAATATGGTGTTTGGCTGTTTTCTTGTGTAGAGCTTTTGCCAATAATGCTCCTGCTCTATTACCTCCCTGGAAATATACCCTATTCAGAAATAATGCCCTCTTGTGAGCAATTCTAGTTAGATACGAGTTAAGCGTTAATCTAGCCTCTGTTAATTTAGTGAGGGAACTGTCATCAGTAGGGGTCTGTTTGTTAGCGGTTTCCGCCCTGTATAGTTCTGCTGAGAGTTCTTTGTATGTCAGGGCACTTATTTTCTTTAGTCTAATGCTGTGACTAATAAGATTTCCTCTTATTACAGCTTTATGAGCTTCCCAGAGGACACCTTTTGAATTTACTGAATCAGAATTATGAGCGAAATATTCTTTCAATTTCTCCCTAATGTCTTGAACTATATCGGGGTTGTGAAGTTGTGAGTCATCTAGTCTCCAGAATGAGTGTCTCTGGGGCTTCTTGGGCCAGTCTATCTCTAATATAACTGTTGCATGATCAGACCAAGCTGCCGGGGTGATCTCTGTATGGGTTACTAGTGTGAGGTTACTGTGATCTATCAACAGGTAGTCTATTCGAGAGTATGATTTCTTTGCATATGAGTAAAAAGTGAAGTCTCTAGCGCGTGCATGCTGAAGTCTCCATGCGTCCACTAAAGCAACAGATTTAAGGCTGCCTGCAACACTTATGCTAACATTATGTGGTCCCTTTGATCTAGGAGCTGAGCTATCTATCTTCGGTTCTAGGGGCACAATCAGATCACCACCCACTATTACTATTCCTCTTTTAATCTCGAGAAGTTTTTCACATGCCCTTCTGATGAACCTCGCTTGTTTCACGTTGGGAGCATAGACACAGGCCAGTGTGACTGGTGTATCAAATATAGAGCCTCTCAGTATGAGGAGTCTGCCCTCTCTGCTTTTATATTTATCTAGTAGTTGGAAAGGGACAGTTTTATTTAACAGGATCCCCACCCCTGCTACCTTTTTATTCGGGTTGGAGTTAAAGAAACCTAAGGGGTAATCTGGTGACATAAATTTGGGCGCATTAGATCCCAAAAAGTGGGTCTCTTGGATGAAAACTACGTCGCCCTTAAGTTTACGGAAGTGACTTAGTGCTATGGACCTCTTTGTGGGAGAGTTGAGGCCTCTGCAGTTTTGGGACAACAACACTAGTGGTTTACTAGCCATAACCTATGAGACCTAAGTGGATTGTGCTGTTCAGCTTGTGTTGTAACGTGAAATATGGTGTGGTGAAGGCCGGCCTCCCCCACCCCCGGAAGAACACGAGACTTACCGCTGCTTTCTTTTATCTCTCGGCTGCTTAAAAGTTCTAACACCTTCATGTACAGTTGTAACGCCTACTTGAGGATAGTATCTCTGATGAGTCGCTGGCTGACTTCTTAAAAACAGAACAACAATAACAAAAATCAATGATAACATAACAAAAACAGAACCATCAACAACAATGAACATATTGTGGTCATCAGACACAGTAGTGTCAAAACTAAATAGGGGGTGGATAGAGACTAAAACACTCTCAGCATTCACATTGGGAAATGGACAGTAAAAAAATCTTATAGTACATGCATATCCTGTGAAAGTTACGGATCTAGCTCATCACTAATCTAACTTGTAAGGAGCAACAACATTATAAACTTCATAACCAAAATGTTACACTTATGTCTTCTCTTAACTAGGTCTTTATTCTTTTAATTTAAAGTCCTATTAATGGAGGATGAGCTCTCATTCATGGTCAATGACCTTTCTCAAAAGTCACTCTCTTTGTGAGTCAAGTGTCCTCCAACACCTTCGACCTATTCTGGATTGGTGGAGTCTGATTTCTTGTCCTTTTCCGGTTGACCTTTTGCCAATGGGGTCTCTGAGGGAGCTGTGCCTCCCCTGGTAGGTTGTTCCCTGAAGGGGCTTTCTTGTGTATTGATGGTGGAGTGGGTAGCGGTATGTCAATCAGTTTACAGAATTCTTCAAGGTCTTCAGTGGACTTATATGTGGCGACTTTGTTTCCTTTATTGACCCTTAAGCAGAAGGGGAATCCCCATCTATAAGGTATCTCCAATTCTTCGAAGTGTTCGGTGAGGTATCTGGCTTCTTTTCTGTTATTTAATGTCATGGGACTAAGATCTGCGTAAATTTGTATCGAGTGACCCTCGAAGTTGAGTGGAGATGCCTTCCTCGCTGCTTGTGCAACTAGTTCTTTATCTTGGTATTGATGAAATTTAATAATTAAGTCCCGTGGGGGGTCAGCATCTCCTGGCTTGGGCCTAAGTGCCCTGTGAGCCCTGTCTAGCTGATATGGGGTTGCAGTAGTATCCTTTGTTAGATGTTGGAAAAGTCTTTGCAAATATTGTGGGGTGAGGTCTTGTGTGATGCTTTCCGGGACTCCTCTAATTCTTAGATTTTGCCATCTCACCCTATTGTCTAGGTCCTCCAGATGGCTCTTCAATTGCTGGATTTCAATATCTTGTACCGAGAGGCATTGAGAGTGACCATCTAACACAGTATTGGTGTCATTCACTTGCTCTTCCATATAATCGATTCTCTACCCCATGTCTACCAGATCTTTTCTTACTTCTGCCAAGCCATCTTTTACAATTTTTGCAACTTGTTGCAGTAGGGTATTAAAGTCCGCTTTGGATGGCAAGGTATCTAAATCTGCCTTTGTTAGCGGGGCGCTTCTCTCTGATGTTGTTGACTTAGGGGATGTGTTTGTAGACATTTCTCCTGCCTCTTCCTCTAATTCCACATCTGAGTGCTGCGAGGTAGTCAAGGCTTTAAAGTATGTGTTCAATTTGGTACTGGCAGCTGAAGTGGATTTTGCTGCTTTGTCTCCTTTTGTGAGTCTTTTGGAAGACATTTTGTTATACAGGTAATGCTGTGAAACGTGGTATGCAGTCTGGGCTGTTTACTTGTTTACTGTCTGTAGTGGCCTGGTAGAGGAGACAGGATTTCCAATGAGGATGTATGCGATTATCTCTGTCTCACAGCACTTCAAGTGTCTAGGCCTTTAATAAAGCTAGTTTCTAGCTGGGTTTATAGTGCTGCTCAAAAGTAGGCCGTGTGCAAAACTGCTTGTTTCACAGGGAGCCACGTGTGTAATTAGGGCCTTGTAGCGTACCTTTAGCTTATCTCCCTTGTCTGTCCGTGTATCAAATACTTCCCAAACAAGTTTTCAGTATATGAGCAGTGTCCGTGTGCTTTTTTTTTTGGCCCTTTCTCTGTTCCCCTTAGTTATAATGAGTGCGCTGTGAGCGCTCTGTCTGGGGGCTGCTACAGTCTAAAATGGCGCTTGTGAGTTCTTGTTTCGGGCCCCACCCGGTGTCTTAGCGCAATTCAGAGTTAAAGATGCTGAATTGGCCCCTGCAGGATCTTACTTGTAGTCCGGAGCGGTTTGCCGATGCTCTGAAGCCTTCTCTATTGCGTGTTATAAGTAGGCCCGTCTCCGGTAAGATCAGGATAGCACTCCGGTGTCCGTGCAGCTCCAGGGCAGGGTCTTCCTCTTTTCGGGTGTTTTGTAGCAGCGGTGCTGTTTGTAAAGGGGTAACAGGCTATTAAGGGCATAAGAGTACGGTTGGTTACATGCTTATCTGCTCCCAATGTAAACTATCGCACGGAGCTTCTCCTAAATGCGACTCTCCATCTTGGCAGTCGGCTCCGCCCCCCGTAATAGCTATTTTTTGTGACTTATTTAGAAACGTTGCTGCTTCTGAGCTTGCACCATATAGTAAATTGTTGTGAGGTTATACCTCTTTTTTCAGTTAATTTTCATGGTGTATAGCTCCTGAGTTTATTAGCCTTTGTAGTCGCCTTATTATGATATTCTAATATATATTGACTTATGTGGTTGCTGGCTCTTTATATTTTTCATGTTTTAATCTAAGTATCAATGCATACACTACACTTTATACTATATTATTAATATTATTAAAAGTTATGTTTTATATTTTTCCCTGATAGGGTCTTTTGCCCTGCCCTTTATGTATTTGTATCCCTTTTTCTCTTTGAGTGCCCCTTTGTTGTCCATCTTTTCTTTCTTTTTTTGCTTACCTAGACCAAAGCATGGAATCTCTTCTCTATACTTGGACATTCATTCTAGAAATGTTAAATCCAAATCTGCAACTGTCCTTTGTTGGGAACTAGACTTAGACAAAGAACTAACTATAAAGGAATGGAATTCCATTTTTTATAAATCCCACAAAGGTTTGAGAGAAAATTCCAATAAATTAGTCTTTAGATGGTATTTAACTCCAGTTCAATCTGCACATACAGTAAAGGGAAGTTCCCAGAACTGCTACAGGGGATGCCATGTTAAAGGTTTATATATCCACATGTGGTGGGAATGTCCTAGGATCAGGGAAATCTAGTTGAAAGTTTCTGACCTTTTAAGTAAATTATTAGATGAACAAATTGCATTTTTAGCTTCACCGGCATTGATAAATGAGAAGAATATTAAATTTAACTCACATATCAATACCTTTTTTAAAATGATCTACACCATTGTCAGAACAAGTATAGCAAAACATTGGAAGGTGGGTTTACCAGACTGGGCTGAGATCCTGATCAGAATTGATAATATATATTCTATGTAAGAGATGGCAGCACATCTACTGAATACAACTGTTACCTTTAATAATGTTTGGTTCTATTGGGTGCTTTGGGAACAGACTAAGGGAACCTAGTAGGCAGAGAAGGAGAGATATAATAGCCGAAGGGCTAGAAATAGAGGGATCTCACTAATTTAAAAGTTGTTATTTTTTTGTTATATATATTCATTGTCTTCTATTGAACAACATAACTTACCTTTGCCCATCTTGCAAGGGACTGGAAAGAGACTAATAGATAGGAGTTTCAGAATACACAGTGACATTTGTTATTTGTTTCACTTATGTTATGGTTATTAAACTGAAAACCAAAATCCAAAGACATTTCTTGAATATTTGACTTCATGTATTGTGCTTTTGAATCAGTACGAACCTAGCTATGTACTTAAACTATAAGATTATTGTACTGTATATGTATGTTCTTCTTTTTTTTTTGCTGTAACATTTTGTTCTGATATGTGCTCAATAAAAATCATTTCAATCTAAATGAATAGCATAGGACAAAGCAGTTTATTAACAGGGTACAACAATCACACAATGGGCACCATTAAACAAAAGCTGGATAAGCAATGTTCTTAGACAGAAACCTGTCTGCACAGATTCAGGGCTCATGAGGCAACATTCAATACCCACTTTTAAATGAAAAGAAGAGTAAAAAAAAAAAAAAACTTTCATGGTTCATATAGACCATGCAATTTTAAGAGATTTTTCAATTCTGTCATCAAATGTACTTTAGTCTCTTGGTTTTGCTTATTGAAAAGTATACCTAGGTAGGTTCAGAAGCAACAATGTGCTGCTAGGATTTAGTTGGTGATTGGTGGCTACACACATATGCAAATGGTGCACATTTCTATTTAAAAATGTGGACTTAAAATTGCAAAAAAAAAAAAACACTTTAAAAACAAAACAAAAAAAACCCACACATGGTTCTCTAGTGCACAGATAGGACATTACTAGTTCAGACATTCAAGTGTGTTCAGACATTCTCAGCCTCTATTGCGATATTGGTTAAGGATCATAGAAGTCTGTGAGGCTGCCGAAGGGCCTTGCTATAAATGCGAGATCATGTTAAAATATTAATTGAGCATTGTTTCACCTATTGTTTCTAGTTAGTAGGCATTCCTGACACTAATATATATAGTTGTAATCAGTGGCATCATGGAGGGAGGGGCAGAGGGGGCAATATAATTGCTTCCCCCACTGTGATTATCACTTAGCTTTTTCCACCACCTTTCTGTACAGAATTCCCCCAGCGCCATCCACAGAATAACCACACCCATGGAATACCAGGTCCCGCTCCTCATGTCATAACTACACCCACAAAACACTGGGGGACCCCTGGGAAGTGCCATCCCATCATTAAATCCTTGAAATAATTGTGTCCCAGAAAAAGTGACATCTCTCACAGCAAGCAAAAATGGCAATTTCAGAGAAAAAAAATATTCTGCCACTTCTGAGCATAAGCAAACCAGACACTCACTGTCTCTCTAGCATTATCTGAATAGTAAATAAGTTCAAGTTACTCTAGAAGATGTGTGACATTTAGCTAGATAATGATTTTTGTAGAGAACCCAGACCCCTTGTAGGGCTGTGACAGGAAGTAATGAACACTGCACAGATTAATTTAAAAAATAAATAAAAGGTAAACATATTTTTCAAATTATGAATATAAACAGCAATGATTTCTATATAGTATAACTCACATCTAGTTAGTCACTGCTAAGTGCTTTTTTTACAACAATGGAACAGGCTGTTTTTTATCCCTTTAAAGGGACAGTAGAGTCATTGTGGCCTATCTATCAAGCTCCAAACGGAGCTTGAGGGCCCGTGTTTCTGGCGAGTCTTCAGACTCGCCAGAAATAGCAGTTATGAAGCAGCGGTCTAAAGACCGCTGCTCCATAACCCTGTCCGTCTGCTCTGATGAATACGATCGGGTTGATTGACACCTCCCTGCTGGCGGCCAATTGGCCGCAAGTCTGCAGGGGGCGGCGTTGCAGCTCTTGTGAGCTGCTGGTGCAATGCTGAATACGGAGAGCGTATTGCTCTCCACATTCAGCAAGGTCTTGCGGACCTGATCCGCACTGTCGGATCAGGTCCGCAAGACCATTTTATAAATAGGCCCCCATGTCTTATATATGCATCAGTAATAAGCTCTGCATTCTAAAAGATCTGCATACAAAATATGTTTTAAAAATGATTTGTAAGGTTATCAGTATTTACCTAGTTTTGCATATTAAGAAAACACTTCAGTAATGCACCCCTTGAAAAGCCTGTACATTAATAGTTTCCCCCCCTTTATCCTGTCTAAGGTACAAAGAGACATGAAAACCAATTTTACTCTTTTGCAATATTAAACAACTTACCAATTTACTTATTGTTTTCAATTGCTTCATTCTCTTGTTATCCTTTGTTAAAGGAGCAGCAATGCACTGCTAGGAGCTAGCATAACAATTTCTGGTGAGCCAATGACAAGAGGTATATATATATATATATATATATATATATATATATATATGTATATATATATACAGGGAGTGCAGAATTATTAGGCAAGTTGTATTTTTGAGGATTAATTTTATTATTGAACAACAACCATGTTCTCAATGAACCCAAAAAACTCATTAATATCAAAGCTGAATAGTTTTGGAAGTAGTTTTTAGTTTGTTTTTAGTTTTAGCTATTTTAGGGGGATATCTGTGTGTGCAGGTGACTATTACTGTGCATAATTATTAGGCAACTTAACAAAAAACAAATATATACCCATTTCAATTATTTATTTTTACCAGTGAAACCAATATAACATCTCAACATTCACAAATATACATTTCTGACATTCAAAAACAAAACAAAAACAAATCAGTGACCAGTATAGCCACCTTTCTTTGCAAGGACACTCAAAAGCCTGCCATCCATGGATTCTGTCAGTGTTTTGATCTGTTCACCATCAACATTGCGTGCAGCAGCAACCACAGCCTCCCAGACACTGTTCAGAGAGGTGTACTGTTTCCCCTCCTTGTAAATCTCACATTTGATGATGGACCACAGGTTCTCAATGGGGTTCAGATCAGGTGAACAAGGAGACCATGTCATTAGATTTTCTTCTTTTATACCCTTTCTTGCCAGCTACGCTGTGGAGTACTTGCCCGCGTGTGATGGAGCATTGTCCTGCATGAAAATCATGTTTTTCTTGAAGGATGCAGACTTCTTCCTGTACCACTGCTTGAAGAAGGTGTCTTCCAGAAACTGGCAGTAGGACTGGGAGTTGAGCTTGACTCCATCCTCAACCCAAAAAGGCCCCACAAGCTCATCTTTGATGATACCAGCCCAAACCAGTACTCCACCTCCACCTTGCTGGCGTCTGAGTCGGACTGGAGCTCTCTGCCCTTTACCAATCCAGCCACGGGCCCATCCATCTGGCCCATCAAGACTCACTCTCATTTCATCAGTCCATAAAACCTTAGAAAAATCAGTCTTGAGATATTTCTTGGCCCAGTCTTGACGTTTCAGCTTGTGTGTCTTATTCAGTGGTGGTCATCTTTCAGCCTTTCTTACCTTGGCCATGTCTTTGAGTATTGCACACCTTGTGCTTTTGGGCACTCCAGTGATGTTACAGCTCTGAAATATGGCCAAACTGGTGGCAAGTGGCATCTTGGCAGCTGCACGCTTGACTTTTCTCAGTTCATGGGCAGTTATTTTACGCCTTGGTTTTTTCACACGCTTCTTCCGAGCATGTTGGGTAATTTGAATGAAACGCTTGATTGTTCGATGATCACGCTTCAGAAGCTTTGCAATTTTAAGAGTGCTGCATCCCTCTGCAAGATATCTCACTATTTTTGACTTTTCTGAGCCTGTCAATTCCTTCTTTTGACCCATTTTGCCAAAGGAAAGGAAGTTGCCTAATAATTATGCACACCTGATATAGGGTGTTGATGTCATTAGACCACACCCCTTCTCATTACAGAAATGCACATCACCTAATATGCTTAATTGGTAGTAGGCTTTCGAGCCTATACAGCTTGGAGTAAGACAACATGCATAAAGAGGATGATGTGGTCAAAATACTGATTTGCCTAATAATTCTGCACTCCCTGTATATATATATATATATATATATACAGTTGCATGCAAAGGTTTAGGCACCCCTGACAATTTCCATGATTTTTATTTATAAATAATTGGGTGTTTAGATCTGCAATTTCATTTTAAACTATCAAATAACTGAAGGACACAGTAATATTTCAGTAGTGAAATGAGGTTTATTGGATTAACAGAAAATGTGCAATATGCATCAAAATGAAATTAGACAGGTGAATACATTTGGGCACCCCAACAGAAATATTGCATCAATATTTATAAGAGCCCCCTTTAGCAGAAATAACAGCCTCTAGACTCTTCCTATAGCCTGTAATGAGTGTCTGGATTCTGGATGAAGGTATTTTGGACCATTCCTCCTTGCAAAACATCTCCAGTTCAGTTAGGTTTGATGGTTGCCGAGCATGGACAGCCCGCTTCAAATCACCCCACAGATTTTCAATAATATTCAGGTATGGGGACTGGGATGGCCATTCCAGAACATTATACTTGTTCCTCTGCAAAAATGCCAGAGCAGATTTTGAGCAGTCTTTTGGGTCTTGTCTTGTTAAAATATCCAGTTCCGGTGTAACTTCAACTTTATGACTGATTCCTCAACATTATTCTCAAGTATCTGCTCATATTGAGTGAAATCCATGCGACCCTCAACTTTAACAAGATTCCCAGTACCGGCACTGGCCCCACAGCATGAGGGAACATCCAACAAATTTTACTGTGGCTAGCAAGTGTTTGTCTTGGAACGCTGTGTTCTTTTGCCACCATGCATAACGCCCCTTGTTACGACCAAATAACTCAATCTTTGTTTCATCAGTCAACAGCAACTTCTTCCAAAATGAAGCTGGCTTGTCCAAATGTGCGTTTGCATACCTCAAGCGACTCTGTTTGTGGCATGTGTGCATAAAAGGCTTCTTCCGCATCACTCTCCCATACGCTGAATTGTTGAACGATGCATAGTGACACCATCTGCAGCAAGATGATGTTGTAGGTCTTTGGAGGTGAGCTGTGGGCTGTTTTTGACCGTTCTCACCATTCTTTGCTTTTGTCTGTCCGATATTTTACTTCTGGCCTTAACAAGAACTGTGCCTGTGGTCTTCCATTTCCTCACTATGTTCCTCACAGTGGACAAGAACCCGATAGATAGATAGATAGATAGATAGATAGATAGATAGACACTGACAGCTTAAATGTCAGCAATAGCTTTTTGTAGCCTTCCCCTAAACCATAATGTTGAACAATCATTGTTTTCAGGTCATTTGAGAGTTGTTTTGAGGCCCCCATGTTGCCACTCTTCAGTGGAGAGTCAAAGAGAACAACAACTTGCAATAGGCCACCTTAAATACCTTTTCTCATGATTGGATGCACCTGTCTATGAAGTTCAAGGCTTAATGGGCTCACCAAACCAATTATGTGTTCCAATTAATCAGTACTAGGTAGTTACAGGTATTTAAATTAACAAAATGACAAGGGTGCCCAAATTTATGCACCTGTCTAATTTCGTTTTGATGCATATTGCACATTTTCTGTTAATCCAATAAACCTTATTTCACTACTGAAATATTACTGTGTCCTTCAGTTATTTGATAGATCAAAATGAAATTGCTGATCCAAACACCCAATATTTATAAATGAAAATCAGGGAAATTGTCACGGGTGCCTAAACTTTTGCATACGACTGTATATATACAGTATATATATATATATATATATATATATATATACTGTATATGTATATATATATATATATATATATATATATATAAATATATGCAACCACTAATCACCAGCTAGCTCCCAGTAGTACACTGAGACTACCTACGCATGCTTTTCAACAAATTATACCAAATGAACAAAGCAAATTTAATAATAGAAGTAAATTGAAAAGATGTTTTAAATGGCACACTCATTTAATTATACTTAGTAATAACATCTTGCAGTGTACTTATGTTATTTATTTTACCTGTTTTTCTTGTAAATAAAATTTCAAAATTGTAGAGATATGCACAGGAAAAAAAAATCTTGTTTGGGTTTTTTTTCTTAATGAACAGAAAACCCAAAAATGTAATTCATGATTTGGATAGAACATACAATTTTAAACAACTCTCAGATTTACTTTAATTATCAAATATGCTTCATTCTCTTGTTATCATTTGCTGAAGGAACAGCATTGCACTACTGGCAGCTAGTGAAGACATCTAGTTAGCCAATCACAAGAGACAAATGTGTGCAGGCACCAATCACCAGCTAGCTCCCACTAGTGTAGGATATTTGAATATTCATTTTAAACAATTGATACCAAGAGAATAAAGCACATTTGAAAATAGAAGTGATTTAAAAAAACAATTTCTATCTGATTCTTGCAAGTTTGATTTTGAATTTCCTATCCCTTTCTACTTATTCTTTTGTTTATACGTCTAATTTGTGTGCACTGTATTTCTGGTGAAACTAAAATGTTTACTTGAAGGTACAGTGACACTAACTAGTATACGTCTATACTGAAAGTGTCTATACTTAAAGGGATATGAAACACAATATAGTTAAAGTGAAAGTAAATCCTAGCGTTGTACAAATTGATTGACTATTGAAACAAATAAAGGGGACTCTCATTCATTAAGTATAAGATACTTTATGTAGAAAGTTCCTTTATTTGTTTCAATCGATCGCAGTTCTTAGCTGCTACGGCAGCCCATGGCTAAAATTTTATTTTGCTAAGAGCCGGATTTACCGCACGGCTATTGGCTAAGCGGCTGCTGGCTTACTCTTAGAGTATGACTTGTATTGTACTTTCCAAATGTTTACTCAGTCGGTTTGTTCTGAAGCTGCACTTAGTTTTTTTATAGATTTTTTTTAATTTTTTTTGTAGTTATACTATTTGCTGGCAGCATCTGAAAATGAAAACGAAAATTAAAAAAATAAATAAAGTGCTTTTAGTTTCTTTTTCCCATGATCATTTTAGATTTCAAAGAAATTACAGAAAATGCCATTTCAGTTATTTTCTTTTAAACTTCAAAATATAAATGCACGTCTACAAAATTGTACTTTTTCCATTGCCCCCAGATAGTATTGTATGGAATTATGAACTCTGCCCCTCGCATATACCCAACAGGGATTGCTTGATTTGTACAGGAGCTCATCTGTCCCACTTGGCCACAGCTATAGAGATATGATAAACACGCAAAAGCATTTCAAGGGGTATGTTCTTGGACTATAAAATAATAAACATTTTCATAACAAATGGCATTTTTAAATATTGTTGAACATTTATTTTTTATGCAGGTATTTTTTAAAGCAGTGATGAATTTTTTGCATTACAATGATTAATTTATTGTATGCATTTATTAATTAAAGCTTCTAGAAAATAAATCCACAGCCCATTCTAATGGAACAACAAACACACCCAGATAAAAAAAAAGTTAACGTTAACCACGCCTAATGGTATTTTGAAGAACAGTTATATTCATGTACCAGGTATCTATATAATTCCTTCATTTTAGAACTGTACTCAAAGATTTTGTGTCAGTTATAGAGCAGCTTCTTAGCATTTTTTTCCCATGAAAACAAAAATGAAGTAAAAGTTTTTTACATTTAATGGACCACTCAATGCAGTAGAATTGCATAATTAACAAGTGCATAATAGAACGACAATGATTCAACACCTACTCTGAATTTCATATAAGCAGTAGATTTGTTTTTCCGACAAATTTATTTTTTCTACTATTTTCCACCCCCTATATCATGTGACAGACATCAGCCAATCACAAACTAGTATACGTATACCCTGTGAGCTTGTGCACATGCTCATTAGGATCTTGTTCCCCAGAAATTATGTATATAAAAAGACTGTGCAAAATTTGATAATGGAAGTAAATGGTATGATTTTTTTTTTCAACTTTGTTTCCCCTCAATTCTATACCCTTTTGGATCTAAAAACAAACTTGGGAAAAAAAAGAAAATTTAACCCATCTCATAGCACATTGTAATCTAAAATTGATTTTTTTCCATCTATGGTGTTTTTCTATAAACTAAGACCCTTTTTATCTCTACCTGTACTTTTATTTTTATATGTATAGGTTTAATGTTCTGCCTCACTGTGAAAATGATTATTCTGAACTTAATGTTGTTTCACAATAATTAAGATAATAAGTCAAACATCCCAGGTTTTTTAACTGTCCCATACAAATGCATAGAGAGCTAGTTATAGTGTTTAACTTTGTAGCCATTTACCTACGATCTCTATTGGGTGCTAAAACATAAAAAAGCACAAACTATTTTTTATTTAAGGTGCAAAAAGTTCAGCCACGGCTTAGAGTTAATATTAACACTTTATTAATTATTGTTCATTCTTTCTATAAATATTGCCTATGATAGCAATTTATTTAACATACAAATATGCATTCAACTAATTATGGGGCATTGTATTATTCTTTCTCTCTCAGTTTAAGGTGGTAATGGTACCTTTAAGAAACCACTCAGCATTTGCCAATTAGTTAATCATTCTGGGGCTATATAACTCTGATTGTACTACTAACTAATATGTCTATGAGTAAGGCCATATACAGGCGAAACGCGTAAGACAATATCAGCTGAGTGTTTTTGCTTTCAATATTTTTTATGCTCTTGTCTGCTTTAATAAAATATGAACATTTTTTATGTCTAGAGGCTGGCAGCAGTCTTTTTTCTCTTTTTCAAATGGAATTAAATTGTAAAGTGTCTTAAAACTGCATGCTCTTTCTGAATCATAAAAGTTTATTTTGACTTGAGTGTCCCTTTAAATCTTAGCCAAATTAATCCGTTGTGCACTTTCAACTGCTTATTGGCTGATAGGTACTTCATCTTCTAATACTCATTGGCTGAAAGTAGGGTTGATAAAACAAGGAAGACCAAGGAATAAACAAATGTATTGTAGGTTATTAATAAATTATACAGAAATTACTGAAAAATAACACTTTATTTTATAATTTGATACAGTTTGGTAAAGCATCATTCTTCTTACAAATTATCTTTAGTCTAGGTTAATATGTTCAACAACTTCCTGCAAATCGGTGTGTATTTCTGAGCTGGCGTAAAGACAATAAACTTTCAGATACATCAAAATTAAGTAAATAAGGCCTAGATTTGGAGTTTGGCGTTAGCCGTGAAAACCAGCGTTAGAGGCTCCTAACGCTGGTTTTGGCCGCCCGCTGGTATTTGGAGTCAGTGATTAAAGGGTCTAACACTCACTTTTCAGCCGCGACTTTTCCATACCGCAGATCCCCTTACGTCAATTGCGTATCCTATCTTTTCAATGGGATCTTCCTAACGCCGGTATTTAGAGTCGTTTCTGAAGTGAGCGTTAGAGCTCTAACGACAAAACTCCAGCCGCAGGAAAATAGCAGTAGTTAAGAGCTTTCTGGGCTAACGCCGGTTCATAAAGCTCTTAACTACTGTACCCTAAAGTACACTAAGACCCATAAACTACCTATGTACCCCTAAACCGAGCTCCCCCCACATCGCCGCCACTCGATTAAAAATTTTTAACCCCTAATCTGCCGACCGCCACCTACGTTATACTTATGTACCCCTAATCTGCTGCCCCTAACCCCGCCGACCCCAGTATTACATTTATTAACCCCTAACCTGCCCCCCACAACGTCGCCGCCAGCTACTTAAAATAATTAACCCCTAATCTTCCGACCGCAAAGCGCCGCCACCTACGTTATCCCTATGTACCCCTAATCTGCTGCCCCTAACACCGCCGACTCCTATATTATATTTATTAACCCCTAATCTGCCCCCCTCAACGTCGCCAACACCTGCCTACACTTATTAACCCCTAATCTGCCGAGCGGACCTGAGCACTACTATAATAAAGTTATTAACCCCTAACCCGCCTCACTAACCCTATAATAAATAGTATTAACCCCTAATCTGCCCTCCCTAACATCGCCGACACCTAACTTCAATTATTAACCCCTAATCTGCCGACCGGAGCTCATCGCTACTATAATAAATGGATTAACCCCTAAAGCTAAGTCTAACCCTAACACTAACACCCCCCTAACTTAAATATAATTTACATCTAACAAAATTAATTAACTCTTATTAAATAAATTATTCCTATTTAAAGCTAAATACTTACCTGTAAAATAAATCCTAATATAGCTACAATATAAATTATAATTATATTATAGCTATTTTAGGATTAATATTTATTTTACAGGCAACTTTGTAATTATTTTAACCAGGTACAATATCTATTAAATAGTTAATAACTATTTAATAGTTACCTAGTTAAAATAATAACAAATTTACCTGTAAAATAAATCCTAACCTAAGATATAATTAAACCTAACACTACCCTATCAATAAATTAATTAAATAAACTACCTACAATTAACCTAACACTACACTATCAATAAATAAATTAAATACAATTGCTACAAATAACTACAATTACATAAACTAACTAAAGTACAAAAAATAAAAAAGAACTAAGTTACAAAAAATTAAAAAATATTTACAAACATAAGAAAATTATTACAACAATTTTAAACTAATTACACCTACTCTAAGCCCCCTAATAAAATAACAAAGCCCCCCAAAATAATAAATGCCCTACCCTATTCTAAATTAAAAAAGTTAAAAGCTCTTTTACCTTACCAGCCCTGAACAGGGCCCTTTGCGGGGCATGCCCCAAGAATTTCAGCTCTTTTGCCTGTAAAAAAAACACATACAATACCCCCCCCAAACATTACAACCCACCACCCACATACCCCTAATCTAACCCAAACCCCCCTTAAATAAACCTAACACTAAGCCCCTGAAGATCTTCCTACCTTGTCTTCAACATCCAGGTATCACCGATCCGTCCTGGCTCCAACATCTTCATCCAACCCAAGCGGGGGTTGGCGATCCATCATCCGGTGGCTGAAGAGGTCCAGAAGAGGCTCCAAAGTCTTCCTCCTATCCGGCAAGAAGAGGACATCCGGACCGGCAAACATCTTCTCCAAGCGGCATCTTCGATCTTCTTCCATCCGGTGCGGAGCGGGTCCATCTTGAAGCAGGCGACGCGGATCCATCCTCTTCTTCCGTTGTCTCCCGACGAATGACGGTTCCTTTAAGGGACATCATCCAAGATGGCGTCCCTTGAATTCCGATTGGCTGATAGGATTCTATCAGCCAATCGGAATTAAGGTAGGAATATTCTGATTGGCTGATGGAATCAGCCAATCAGAATCAAGTTCAATCCGATTGGCTGATCCGATCAGCCAATCAGATTGAGCTCGCATTCTATTGGCTGATCGGAATAGCCAATAGAATGCGAGCTCAATATGATTGGCTGATTGGATCAGCCAATCGGATTGAACTTGATTCTGATTGGCTGATTCCATCAGCCAATCAGAAAATTCCTACCTTAATTAGAATCCTATCAGCCAATCGGAATTCGAGGGACGCCATCTTGGATGACGTCCCTTAAAGGAACAGTCATTCGTCGTTCAGTCGTCGGGCCGGATGGATGTTCCGCGCTGGAGGTCTTCAGGATCCTGCCGCTTTGCTCCGGATTGAAGACCATAGAAGATGCCGCCTGGATGAAGACTTCAATCGGATGGAAGATCCTCTTCTGCCCCGCTTGGATGAAGACTTTGACCGGATCATGGACCTCTTCAGCCCCCCGCTTGGGCTTGGATCAGGACATCGGAGGAGCTCTTCAGGACGGATCGGTGAACCTGGATGGTGAAGAGAAGGTAGGAAGATCTTCAGGGGCTTAGTGTTAGGTTTATTTAAGGGGGGTTTGGGTTAGATTAGGGGTATGTGGGTGGTGGGTTGTAATGTTGGGGGGCTTGGGTATTGTATGTTTTTTTTACAGGCAAAAGAGCTGAAATTCTTGGGGCATGCCCCGCAAAGGGCCCTGTTCAGGGCTGGTAAGGTAAAAGAGCTTTTAACTTTTTTAATTTAGAATAGGGTAGGGAATTTTTTATTTTGGGGGGCTTTATTATTTTATTAGGGGGCTTAGAGTAGGTGTAATTAGTTTAAAATTGTTGTAATATTTTTCTTATGTTTGTAAATATTTTTTTATTTTTTGTAACTTAGTTCTTTTTTATTTTTTGTACTTTAGCTAGTTTATTTAATTGTATTTATTTGTAGGAATTGTGTTTAATTAATTTATATTGTAGCTATATTAGGATGTATTTTACAGGTAAGTATTTAGCTTTAAATAGGAATAATTAATTTAATAAGAGTTAATTAATTTCGTTAGATGTAAATTATATTTAAGTTAGGGGGGTGTTAGTGTTAGGGTTAGACTTAGCTTTAGGGGTTAATCCATTTATTATAGTAGCGGTGAGATTCGGTCGTCAGATTAGGGGTTAATAATTGAAGTTAGGTGTCGGCGATGTTAGGGAGGGCAGATTAGGGGTTAATACTATTTATGATAGGGTTAGTGAGGCGGATTAGGGGTTAATAACTTTATTATAGTAGCGCTCAGGTCCGCTCGGCAGATTAGGGGTTAATAAGTGTAGGCAGGTGTCGGCGACGTTGTGGGGGGCAGATTAGGGGTTAATAAATATAATATAGGGGTCGGCGGTGTTAGGGGCAGCAGATTAGGGGTACATAGGGATAACGTAGGTGGCGGCGCTTTGCGGTCGGAAGATTAGGGGTTAATTATTGTAGGTAGGTGGAGGCGACGTTGGGGGTGGCAGATTAGGGGTTTATAAATATAATATAGGGGTCGGCGGTGTTAGGGGCAGCAGATTAGGGGTACATAGGGATAACGTAGGTTGCGGCGGTTTACGGAGCGGCAGATTAGGGGTTAAAAAAAATATGCAGGGGTCAGCGATAGCGGGAGCGGCAGATTAGGGGTTAATAAGTGTAAGGTTAGGGGTGTTTAGACTCGGGGTACATGTTAGAGTGTTAGGTGCAGACGTAGGAAGTGTTTCCCCATAGGAAACAATGGGGCTGCGTTAGGAGCTGAATGCTGCTTTTTTGCAGGTGTTAGGTTTTTTTTCAGCTCAAACAGCCCCATTGTTTCCTATGGGAGAATCGTGCACGAGCACGTTTTTGAGGCTGGCCGCGTCCGTAAGCAACTCTGGTATCGAGAGTTGCATTTGCGGTAAAAATGCTCTACGCTCCTTTTTTGGAGCCTAACGCAGCATTTGTTTGAACTCTCGATACCAGAGTTAAATTTATGGTGCGGCCAGAAAAAAGCCCGCGGAGCGTTAACAGCCCTTCTACCGCAAAACTCCAAATCTAGGCCTAAGAGTACAATATTACATGTTTGAAGTTAGAATTTTACATGTAAAAAATAAGGGAGAAAACTGTTCTGAAAGCAGAGAATTAAGGGAGACTGTAAAAAGTTTGAGCAAATTAGGGAAATCCCTGGAAAGAATAGGCAGTTAGTGGCCCTTTGTGTGACTATTAGTTTTATAAGTAAAGGAGACTCTTTAGACCACATTATGCGCTTAACTCATATGACTGTCTGATGATAGATGAAGCAGAAGCACAGACACCTGCGTAATGTCAGTAAGGGAAAGTGGGCAGTCAGCTGGAACTGCACTTCATTTAAAGCTGCTTAAAATTTCTCCCTGGGAATGCCATTAATTAGCAATCTTATTAAAAGTGTAATCTGATTGGGCAGGCTGGAATAATATTAAAATAGACAGAAGGAAGGAAATTATAAAACTGGTTACATGATCCTGAAAATACTGAAAGTGATTGTTTGATGGCATAACCTGGACTTTATTAATGCTCTATAAAAGGACACTAAATCACTTAAGTATTTTAACACTTTGGTTGCCAGAAAGGCTAAAATTCAATGCTTTGGCAACCAAATAGTTAAAGTATTTCTGATCTATAATAATTCAGGGATGAACAAATGTTTCAACACATTGATTAAAAGTGTCAGTCAAGTTTGTTAAAAATCATTGTCAAATTTTAGCTTAATAGTTAACATGTATTTATTTTTCAAGAGCTTTCTCTTTATTACGCATTAGTGTGTTCAAATATTAATTCAGAAGTGAATTCTCATTCTTCAATCTAGGACAAAACTACAAGGGTCTCAGAGGTCTCAACTCAGACCAGGCCAACAATTCTAGGGGACTCATTAAACCCTACAACCAGTAGTGATGTTGCTACAGGGAGACCTGTAGAAATAGTGCTCACAGTGCAAGGCAAGCATTTTGATTCGCCTCACAAAATGGTGGCAGGTTTTTCCAAGATGGCCACCTAAGTGTTGTTGTATAGAAAACCTGCTACCATAATTGTATAGGAAGTACCTATCCTCTGAAATATACTAACCAAGGTGGAAGGGTAACTCAGTCACACAGAGACAGCTCTTCTTGCACTTGCCAGCTTAGCTTTTGCTGAATATACAAATGTTACATTATTTCTATCAAAACAAGGGAACAATGTGCTGCTTTTTGAATGTAAAATTTCAAAAATGCTCCCAACTTTAATGTTTTGTTGCATTTTAATTTCTGTCATTCTGAATACTCTGATATAGTGCTGCTTTTTTTTTATTTCAGAAAGATATATAGATTTTGGTGCATCTTCCACTCATATTAAATATTTTTTTACAGACGCTTTAATTAAATTATATACAATTACTAATAAAATTATTATTTCTTTCAAACTAAAAATATTTTTTGTTTGATGAACTTAGTATATATGTTTTATAAGTTGTAACTAAACGAAAGGAGTATAAATATATACATTTATACCAGATTATGACCTTGTGCAAAATTCCTCCTCTTTTAAAGACCTAAACTCTGTAAAACTGAATACCTGTACTAACTATTTTGCTGTAAGAAAGGTCAGTGCTACTGAAATAAGCTTCCACGTGAGCTGGTTCAATACATGCAAGAACATTTAATTAAATAGAAAAAAAGAAAACACAGAGGCGCCAAACATGGCCTAGTATAGCCAGATACCAAATATAACAATTCACAGGGTAGCAATTGGATACTCACAAAGGAGACGCACCCAATGGTGCTATTGAAGCAGACTGGAGCCTCTCAGTGGTCCAGCTCACTGATGTATCTCACGTATCAGTTGTGGTCCTTGGTGATGGTGATTTAACAGGTTCCCATATGATGCATGGACAGTAATGGCTTCAGCAATCACAATCCTTCTGACCACAAGTTGGCGATCACATATCGACAATAAAATGGACACATCAATTTCAACACACAAAGGCACTTGAACAATACTTGATGCCTTTATGGAGAAATAATGCGAATAAAGAAAATTAAGCCTTGAAAGCTATTGGCGGGACACCTGTACAAGTTTGTACAGGTGTCCCGCCAATAGCTTTCAAGGCTTAATTTTCTTTATTCGCATTATTTCTCCATAAAGGCATCAAGTATTGTTCAAGTGCCTTTGTGTGTTGAAATTGATGTGTCCATTTTATTGTCGATATGTGATCGCCAACTTGTGGTCAGAAGGATTGTGATTGCTGAAGCCATTACTGTCCATGCATCATATGGGAACCTGTTAAATCACCATCACCAAGGACCACAACTGATACGTGAGATACATCAGTGAGCTGGACCACTGAGAGGCTCCAGTCTGCTTCAATAGCACCATTGGGTGCGTCTCCTTTGTGAGTATCCAATTGCTACCCTGTGAATTGTTATATTTGGTATCTGGCTATACTAGGCCATGTTTGGCGCCTCTGTGTTTTCTTTTTTTCTAGTTACCCATCTTTCAGGAAGACCATCCTAAGACCGAGAGCTGCCTACTACTGTTTTTTTGGACTTACCACTGATTGGGACTATATCTATATCACTTACTGGACTTTATGTTGGTACACTTTTATATATATGTATGTTTCTGTATATATATATCTCTTACAAGTATTAATTTAGTTAACTGATATTGTTTGAACATATGTTTAGTTGTTAGGCTATAGGAGGCGCCCCCTAAGGGCAGTAATACACATTGATGTGTATTACACCCTCATTTCATCATTTAATTAAATAGACAATAATATGTGTATACTGTAAAATAAATAAATAATCCGTATAATATTTCTATATTTTTACAGTAGATTTAATATTTTTTTATAATTTTTAGTAAAATTTTTTTTTTTTTTTTTTAATTTTTATTGAGGAAAAAGGATACATACATTTTATATGAAACTTACGATACAACAAATGATCATATCATATCTGGCTATAGATGCACAATTATATTAGAAATCCTCTTTTTTTTGTTTTTGGATCCCCCAAACTGAGATACAGGTCTCTCTTGGACCTATTTTAATGGTGAATAAAGGCTAGAGGGGATGATTATCTTACACAAAGAACAAAAATAACAAACAACTACATCATTTAAAAGTTATACATACTATGAGGAAACTACTTGTTCCCAATGGCTTGTGATAGATGCATGAGTCAGAACTGGGTATTTTAACAGCACATATCACGCACAAGTGAACAGCCAACATTTCTAAACTATATACTGAAAAGAGAAAGCTAAGCTAAACATATAATTGATCGTTTCCCTGTATATTACATCTATATAAAATGGCCTGAACAATTAGCAATATGAATTCTAGACATGTTATCAGTCGCCTACCCTAGACAGAACTGCATGGTACAAGCCCTGATCTTCAACTCACTATAAACACAGTAAGAAAATATACTATTTAAGATAGAGTTCTTGTTGTTTCATTTGACAATGGATACTTGGGTTTCCAGTAACGGTCTCGGCCGCGGACCGCTCAGGAAGGAACCCCACTTGGTATTCTTTTTCTTATAAGAACTGAGGCAGCGTGCGCAACAATGATCCCCTCTGATCAGTGTTAAGCTATGTCTCTCTAGAGGTCCCCCCCTAAACCCTGCGAGAAACATGCAAATTAAAAAGGGCCACCATTCCGCACACCGTGCCTCTTGCAGATTATCAGGATGTACATGTATTCAAAACTTGCGTATACTTTATGCAAATCTCCAGAATCACTGTCTGACGCCATAAAATTCATAGCTTTAAAAGGCAGGGAAACATCAAAATACTCACTTTCTCTGGTATCCATATAAGCGAACAAGCTCCTTAAACTAAAGACACAAGGGTAAAAATAAAGAGAAAAACTTCTAACATTTACTGGCTAACAACTTTGAAGAGAATATAATGACGATATCGTTTTTCAGTCTGGCCTTGCAAAGTCCCGGTAATAGTTCATGCCAAGCTGATTATGAAAGTCCCCTTCATCTGGGTTGTGAGACATGACCTCCTGTAGATTTAAGTTCTCATATGTGGGACATGATGTATTATATAAAGACGTGACAGACCGGACTGTACCTTTGCTCTTCTTGTTGTACCGTTTCATCACACGACTTGTACCAGATCCTAATACGGCACAGGATGGGTTGTTATTCTTCCTAGGGAGTATAGGAGCTGCGGCACCACGCGTTCTGCTGGTTTGCTTATACTGCATCAGCGGATCTTCATAATGCATGGAGCCGCTGCTATGTGAACTAGGCATCACCTGGGGCAGATTTATCCTTGTTGAATGCTGCAAGGGTGTTGCTTTAGCAGCGACGATCACTTTCTCACTCAGGAGGGGGAAGACCATGGGGGCGCCCTTTGCCGCGCCCCCCCCCCCATGTATTATTTCTAGTGTTACCAGCTTCTTCCCTGTACCAGTCTCAGGCAGCTGTAAATTTATCAGAAAGTCCCAGGGAGCCTTCTGTAGTAGGTCTTCAAAACAGCGCTCAATTTTTTCTAAGATGTCGTCTAGGCGGGACGCATAGCTACATTCTTGCTCGGCAGCCATATTTGTTGCGTAGAAGCCAGTATCTTAATAAACTTAAGTTCAATAAGATAAAGAAAGGAGCCCGTCCGTTTTACTGAGCTTATGATATTGTAAAATATCTTTCCACAACCAGTTCTGACTTGTAACCTCGGTAGACCGAGGGGGGTAATGCTGTCTGCTCTGAGCCGCCGCTCCAGACTTTAACTGTCCAATCTTGTGCTTTAGCTTCACAAATACAACGATCCAAGTAGATTGTAGTGTTCCAGGCACTGCTCTAGCAGGGCTACTCACAGTTTATATTTGTTCACTGTGTTGGTTATCCCACAACGGCGGTTTGTAAGATACTCAGCAGGAGCACCAAGAGAATGCGACCGTCCACAGTCGCAGTTAGGACACGCCCCCCTTTAGTAATATTTTATATACTTTATATGTAATATTTTAATATCACGCATTGAAGTTAGCAATTCTTCATGTGTGCTTTCCCGACCATGTTAGTCTAAAATTGCGAATCCCGATGTGAGTTACACATGCTTTACACATAGAAAATAATGTACTTTTTATTATTATATTATTTTATTATATAAATATGATAATGTTCATGTAAAATACATATCTATAGGAATAGATATACAGGTATAGGTATATAAATATATATATATATATATATATATATATTTAAAATAAAAAAGTAAATTTTCCTGTAAGTGAAGAACATTGGAATGGGAATTATGTAGAGTACATATGCAGTAAAACACATAAATACTTAAATATATATGCACATGCATACAAATATGTATACATGTCTATGTTTGCCTATATATGTTAAAGCCATTTGCAGCCCTTTTTTTTCAAACACCTTATACCTTCAATCTTAGAGCCCTAATAAATGTTTCATTTATTTTAAACTAGTCCTAAAGCATGTTCACATGGGCCATTTTTTGCAGTACAGCAGTCCCACCCCACCCCCTCTTTTGTTTTCTCTCTCCCCCTCTCTTTTGCTCTCTCTCCCCCCTCTCTTTTGCGCTCTCTCCCCCCTCTCTTTTGCGCTCTCTCCCCTTTCTTTTGCACTCTCTCCCCCTCTCTTTTGCGCTCTCTCTCTCGCTCCACCTCTCTTTTGCTCTCTCTCCCCCCTCTCTTTTGCTCTCTCTCCCCCCTCTCTTTTGCTCTTTCTCTCCCCTCTTTTGCTCTCTCTTTCCCCTCTCTTGCTTTTTCCCCTCTCTTTTGCTCCCTTTCCCCCCTCTCTTTTGCTTTCTCTCCCCCCTCTCTTTTGTGCTTTCTCCCTCCCCCTCCTCTTTTGCGCTGTCTCTCTCCCTCTCTTTTGTGCTCTCTCTCTCCCCTCTCTTTTGTGCGCTCTCTCCCCCTCTCTTTTGTGCGCTCTCTCTCCCCCTCTCTTTTGTGCGCTCTCTCTCCCCCCTCTCTTTTGCACTCTCTCTCCCCCCTCTCTTTTGCGCTCTCTCTCTCCACCTCTCTTTTGCTCTCTCTCTTTCTCCCCTCTCTTTTTCTCTCTCTCTCACCCCTCTCTTTTGCTCTTTCTCCCCCCTATGTTTTGCTCTCTCTCTCCCCCTCTCTTTTGCTCTCTTTCCCCTCTCTCTCCCGCCCCCTCTTTTGTTTTCTCTCTCCCCCTCTCTTTTGCTCTCTCTCCCCCTCTCTTTTGCGCTCTCTCCCCTTTCTTTTGCACTCTCTCCCCCTCTCTTTTGCGCTCTCTCTCGCTCCACCTCTCTTTTGCTCTCTCTCCCCCCTCTCTTTTGCTCTCTCTCCCCCCTCTCTTTTGCTCTCTCTCTCCCCCCTCTCTTTTGCTCTCTCTCTCCCCTCTCTTGCTTTTTCCCCTCTCTTTTGCTCCCTTTCCCCCCTCTCTTTTGCTTTCTCTCCCCCCTCTCTTTTGTGCTTTCTCCCTCCCCCTCCTTTTTTGCGCTGTCTCTTTCCCTCTCTTTTGTTCTCTCTCTCTCCCCCTCTCTTTTGTGTGCTCTCTCTCCCCCTCTCTTTTGTGCGCTCTCTCTTCCCCCTCTCTTTTGCACTCTCTCTCCCCCCTCTCTTTTGCTCTCTCTCCCCCCTCTCTTTTGCTCTCTCTCTCCCCCTCTCTTTTGCTCTCTCTCTCCCCTCTCTTGCTTTTTCCCTTCTCTTTTGCTCCCTTTCCCCCCTCTCTTTTGCTTTCTTTCCCCCCTCTCTTTTGTGCTTTCTCCCTCCCCCTCCTCTTTTGCGCTGTCTCTTTCCCTCTCTTTTGTTCTCTCTCTCTCCCCCTCTCTTTTGTGTGCTCTCTCTCCCCCTCTCTTTTGTGCGCTCTCTCTTCCCCCTCTCTTTTGCACTCTCTCTCCCCCCTCTCTTTTGCTCTCTCTCTTTCTCCCCTCTCTTTTTCTCTCTCTCTCACCCCTCTCTTTTGCTCTCTCTCCCCCCTATGTTTTGCTCTCTCTCTCCCCCTCTCTTTTGCTCTCTTTCCCCTCTCTCTCCCCCCCTCTCTTTTGCTCTCTCTCCCCCTTTCTTTTGCGTTCTCTCCCCCTCTCTTTTGCTCTCTCCCCCCCTCCCTTTTGCACTCTCTCTCTCCCTCTTTTTGCCCTCTCTCTCCAACTCTTTTGCTCTCTCTCTCCCCTCTCTCTTTTGCTCTCTCTCTCCCCTCTCTTTTTCTTGCTCCCCCTCTCTTTTGCTCTCTCTCTCTCCCCCTCTCTTTTGCTCTCTCTTTTCCCCCTCTATTTTTTTCTCTCCCCCTCTCTTTTGTGCTCTCTTTCTCTCCCCCTCTCTTTTGCTCTCTCTCTCCCCTCTCTTTTGCTCTCTCTTTTGCTCTTTCCCCTCTATTTTGCTCTCTCTCCCCTCTCTTTTGCTCTCTCTCCCCTCTCTTTTGCTCTTTCCCATCTTTTTTGCTCTCTCCCCTCTCTTTATCTCTTTCTCACCCCTCTCTTTTGATCTGTCTCTCTCGAACGCGCCCGGCCCCGCAACACAATAGATAGATAGATAGTGTTTTCCCTTAATTTTATTTAAAAACACCTTATCAAACAATCTGTCTAATAATTAGAGACTGGACAAAAACAACATAAAAAAATATAAATTAAATATTGAAAACAGCTTTTACCCTCTATCCAAGTGAAATACTTTCCATAAGACTTTGATGACCACAGAAAAGTAAATGATAGACCACTTGAAGAAAGAATTGATTAAAAGTGTATTTTACCTTTTAGAGTATAATAGCACCACTTAGTAAAATTGCCCAAAGACCAGATGTTCAATATCTGCTATTTCCATTTCACTTGTTCAGTCTTCTGTGTGAACCTAGTCTGATATATTTTTTTCACCTGTGGCCTTCTCATTAACTTGAAACCATATGATCATAAAAATAAGAAATGACTGGAAACATAAACCTTTACAGTTGCTTTTCTCCCTCAATAAACTGGTGACCTAGACCATCAACAAAAAATGTCCGCTAGTATGGACATACCACTGTTTTATTACATGACACCCTAGGGAGGTCCTAATAGGATTTGCAGACATTTTTTATTCACTATGTTTGAATTATTAAAGTTACGTATGTAAATATATGTTTTATACATGAGACAATATAAAAACAATTTGTCTTATTAAGCTGCAGATAACATAAAATACATTCTTCTGTTTGTTACTTATGCAACATTGGGTCCCTGGAAATCTAATACTGTTGGGAAAGATACATAGTGAAAAAAAGACTAATGCATATTGTTCCAGTTTCTGCACAGAAATTTAAAAAATAAATAAAAAAATAAACAAAACAAAAATTCTGCAATCCTGCATTTTGCAGATATTAATATGATTTTCTTAGGCAAGCAGTTACTATGTTGTAAGAATAAATGTGCATAAATGGGTATTCATCAAATATAAATACATACTAAAATATATAGTTTATTTTTTACATTTTTACATTTGCTGTAAATAAAACAGAATTGTAATTTAAAAAAAAATGTACACAAAAAAAAATTATTTTTATTATTCATATGATAATGTGTCATCGCTAAAATAGGTTTTGTTAACTTTGAAATGTAAACATCTTGAATTACTTATGATGCTATGATTTAGCAATTCAAGTTTAGCTTTTGTAAGTTTGTATTTTTTATTGTAATATATTGAATTTTAGAGTCTGCCCATTTTAATTTTATTAATTGTATGAGTTTAATACCCTTAAAAATGTTTTCACAGGGGTCACCCAGATTTTGATTTTATTTCTAGATAAATTGATAGATAGATGATAGATAGATAGATCAATAGATAGATAGATAGAAACATAGATTAAATTGGGTTAAAACAAAGATATATAAAGGTTCATAAATACCACTAAAGTTCTTTTTTTAAAACAGTATTCTTTTTGTACTGTGAGCTTTTTAAATGTTTATCTAATTATCATTAATAATAGATATAAGATATTGACATAATGTTGAAAGAAATATGACATTTACACTTGGATTAGAATTTTTTTTGCTAGCTAAACCTAATCTTCCCCATATCATGAGATGATTGGTGAATACAATTACAGCAGAGAGATAGTTTATGAATACACCATATAAAAAGAAAAAAAAAATAGTATTTTTAATTGTATTGTTGATAGAATCCTGACACAGACAATGCTTTTACAAATATGTCTCCAGTCAAGACAGCAAACACAATTGTTCAGCAGTTAATTAATATTATTTATATTTTTTTTCTGTACATCACAGGGATAGGGATAACATTAGATATAATAATTAGGAAGAGGCAGTTAACCCCATGAACGCTGTTTGCTGAACCACAAGTTTTAATGGTGGATATTTGTCAAGCATTTTTGAAATTATTCATAATATATATATTTTTTTCCCCTTGGTCTTAAAACTGAAAACAATTAGCAGAACCTGCAGAAAAAACACTGCAACAATCTTTATGAAATGTGACTTCCCAGTAGGTGCTTCACTGTATGGTGAAAAAAAGAGCAGCGGAAACAACTGAAAGAATTAAAGAAATGTTCGGTAGCATTTTTTTTTTAAATTGAGTTAAAATTGCAGCCTGGAGTGCAATGATTTCCTACAGATGTTTTCTGTACTGTTTATATCTATGTATTATTATTATTATTATCAGGTATTTGTAGAGCGCCAACAGATTTCGCCGCGCTGTAAACATAGTCGGTATACAGGATAGCTTTTGCAGGGATCAAGTGGGTAGAGGGCTCTGCCAAGAGTTTCACTGTTGTAATCAGCTCTTATGAAAGCGATCTGCAAACAGCTGGGCCCATAGGCTTACATTCTAAGGGGTTGAAGGGGAAAGCAATGGAGTTAGGAAAGGTTGTTGGCTGTAAGCATCCCTGAATAGTAGAGTTTTTAGGGAGCACTTGAAGCTGTTAAAACTAGGGGAGAGTATTGTGGAGCGAGGCAGGGAGTTCCACAAGATGGGGGCCAGTCTGGAGAAGTAAACGGGAATGTGAGGAAGTAACAAGAGAGGAGGAGATCCTGAGCTGATCGAAGGGGACGGGAGGGAGAGTATCTGGAGACAAAGTCTGAAATGTAGGGGGAGCAGTGCAGTTGAGAGCTTTGTATGTCGGAGTGAGGATTTTGTGTTTAATCCTAGAGGCAAGAGGAAGCCAGTGAAGGTATTGGCAGAGAGGCGCAGCAGATGAAGATCGACGAGTAAGGAAGATGAGCCTGGCAGAGGCATTCATAATGGATTGTAAAGGAGATATGCGGCAGCTAAGTAGACCAGAGAGGACAGAGTTGCAGTAGTCGAGGCGGGAAAGGATGAGAGAGTGGATTAAAATCTTGGTTGTATCTTGTGTAAGGAAATGTCTAATTTTAGAGATGTTTTTAAGGTGGAAGTGGCAGGCTTTAGCCAAGGACTGAATGTGAGGAGTGAAGGAAAGATCAGAGTCAAGTATGACCCCAAGACATTGGGCATGCGGGGTAGGAGTAATGATATAGAATTATCAACAGTTATAGAAATTTTGGGGGTGTAGAGTTTGGAAGAAGGAGGAAAAATAAGTAGTTCAGTTTTGGAGAGATTTAGCTTAAGGTAGTGAGAGGACATCCAAGATGAGATATGAGAAAGATAGTTAGTGACACGGGTTAGTAAGGAAGGAGGTAGGTCTGGTGCAGAGAGGTAGATTTGGGTGTCATCAGCCTACAAATGATATTGAAACCCATGGGACTTTATTAAGGAACCTAATGATGACATGTAGATTGAAAAGAGAAGGGGGCCGAGTACAGAGCCTTGAGGTACCCCAACAGAAAGTGGTAACGGGGCAGAGGATGCCCTTGAGAAGGCTACACTAAATGTACGGTTAGTCAGAACCACAAGAGAGCTGTGTCGCAGATGCCGAAGGATTGGAGAGTTTGAAGCAGAAGAGGGTGGTCAACAGTGTCTAAGGCTGCAGACAGGTCAAGGAGGATAAGCAGAGAGAAGTGGCCTTTGGATTTTGCTGTAAGTAGGTCATTGGTAACCTTAAAAATTGCTGTCTCTGTAGAGTGATCGGGACGAAATCCAGATTGTAGTGGGTCAAGAAGAGAGTTTAGTGTAAGGAAATTGGATAGACATGCGTATAATAGCTTTTCTAGGAGCTTTGAGGCAAGAGGGAGTAGGGAAATAGGGCCGTAGTTGGATGGGGAGGTTGGATCGAGGGAAGGTTTTTTGAGGAAAGGTGTGACCAGTGCATGTTTTAGAGATGAGGGAAATTTACCAGTGCTGAGGGAGAGGTTGAAAATGTGTGTGAGTATCAGGGTGAGGGTAAAAGAGAGGGAGGGGAGTAGCTGTGAGGGGATGGGGTCGAGGGGACAGGTAGCGAGGTGGGTGGACAGTATAAGGGCAGAAACTTCATCCTCGTAAACAGGGGCAAAAGAGCTGCATTTTTGGATATTTGGGTTTTGGAAGATTGTGAGCTTTTGAGGGGGTGGGAGATTGGTAATATGTTAAGAGCTGATTTCACTTCTAATGGAGTCAATTTTGTTTTTGAAGTGGCTGGCAAAATCTTGAGCTGAGAGAGAGGTTGTATTAGAAGGTGGGGGTGGGCGGAGAAAAGTATTGAACATGGAGAACAGACGTTTTGGGTTAGAGGAAAGAGTAGAGATGAGATTAGAGAAGTATTGTTGCTTATAGAGATTAAGGGCAGAGTAGTAGGAGTTCAGGATGAACTTGTAGTGAAGAAAGTCAGCTGGACTCCGAGATTTCCTCCAGTGACGCTCAGCAGTATGGGAACATCTGCATAGGTACCGTGTCAGAGGAGTGTGCTAGGGCTGAGGATGAGAGTGTGGTTTTAGAGCTATGGTTGGAGGGGCCAGATTGTCAATGACCGATGTAAAGGTGGAGTTATAGTGGCAGATAGATTGGTCAGGGCAGAAAAAGGAGATGATGGATGAGAGGAAAGGTTTGAGAGAGCTAGCGAGCTGTTGCAGATCTAATGACTTAGTGCTTCTGTGAAGTTTGGTGTGAGTGGTAGAGGGAGGGGGAGTTGTAGGTAGGAAAGTGATGTTGCAAGTTAGGAGATGGTGGTCAGAGAGAGGAAAAGGGGAGTTTGTTAAATTTGAGAGAGTGCATTGATAGGTGAAAATCAGGTCAAGGGAATGACCATCTTTGTGAGTGGTAGAGTCAGTCCATTGTGACAGGCCGGAAGAGGAAGTGAGTTGAAGAAGTTGTTTTGCAGAGGAGGCAGTGGGATTGTCAAGAGGGATGTTAAAGTCGCCAAGAATGAGGGCAGGGGTGTCTGAGGAAAGGAAATAAGGAAGCCAGGCAGCAAAGTGATCTAAAAATTGAGTTGGGGAGCCAGGGGGGCGGTATATGACTGCAACACGTATTGAAAGGGGAGAGAATAACCGAATCACGTGTGCTTCAAATGAAGAAAATGTAAGTGAAGAGAAGGGCTGCATTTGTTGAAAGGTGCAACAAGAGGAAAGTAAAATACCAACACCACCTCCTTGTCTATTGCCATACCTAGGAGTGTGGCTGAAATGGAGACCCCCATGTGACAGTGCAGTAGTGGATGCTATATCTGAAGCAGAGAGCCAGGTTTCTGTAAGAGCCAGAAGGCTAAGAGAGTGGGAGATAAAGATATCATGGATAGAAGTGAGCTTGTTGCAAACAGAGCGAGACTTCCAGAGTGCACAAGTAAACGGTGAGGTGGTTTTAGATGTAAGAGGAATGTGGTTAAGGTTACCATAGTTTTGTTTATGAAGTCTATTGAAAGGCACACGTGGATGTGAAAGGCTAGGAGGTTGTGAGGGACAAGGATTAGGGGAGATGTCGCCAGCAGCTAGTATGAGCAAGAGGGAGAGTGACATGAGATGAGAAGCAGATATTTGGATGTATAGATTTGGATGATAGAAAAATAGATAGATAGATAGATAGATGATAGATAGATAGACAGACAGACAGACAGACAGACAGACAGACAGATAGATAGATAGATAGATGATAGATAGATAGATAGATAGATAGATAGATAGATAGATACTGTAGATAATATTATTCTGCAGCAAGTTTGAAGTCTAAGGCCTAGATTTGGAGTTTGGCGGTAGAAGGACTGTTAACGCTCCGCGGGCTTTTTTCTGGCCGCACCATAAATTTAACTCTGGTATCGAGAGTTCAAACAAATGCTGCGTTAGGCTCCAAAAAAGGAGCGTAGAGCATTTTTACCGCAAATGCAACTCTCGATACCAGAGTTGCTTACAGACGCGGCCAGCCTCAAAAACGTGCTCGTGCACGATTCCCCCATAGAAAACAATGGGGCTGTTTGAGCTGAAAAAAAACCTAACACCTGCAAAAAAGCAGCGTTCAGCTCCTAACGCAGCCCCATTGTTTCCTATGGGGAAACACTTCCTACGTCTGCACCTAACACTCTAACATGTACCCCGAGTCTAAACACCCCTAACCTTACACTTATTAACCCCTAATCTGCCGCTCCCGCTATCGCTGACCCCTGCATTTTTTTTTTAACCCCTAATCTGCCGCTCCGTAAACCGCCGCAACCTACGTTATCCCTATGTACCCCTAATCTGCTGCCCCTAACACCTCCGACCCCTAGATTATATTTATTAACCCCTAATCTGCCCCCCACAACGTCGCCGACACCTGCCTACACTTATTAACCCCTAATCTGCCGAGCGGACCTGAGCGCTACTATAATAAAGTTATTAACCCCTAATCCACCTCACTAACCCTATCATAAATAGTATTAACCCCTAATCTGCCCTCCCTAACATCGCCGACACCTAACTTCAATTATTAACCCCTAATCTGACGACCGGAGCTCACCGCTGTTCCGATCAGCCAATAGAATGCGAGCTCAATCTGATAGGCTGATTGGATCAGCCAATCGGATTGAACTTGATTCTGATTGGCTGATTCCATCAGCCAATCAGAAAATTCCTACCTTAATTCCGATTGGCTGATAGAATCCTATCAGCCAATCGGAATTCGAGGGACGCCATCTTGGATGACGTCCCTTAAAGGAACAGTCATTCGTCGTTCAGTCGTCGGGCCGGATGGATGTTCCGCGCTGGAGGTCTTCAGGATCCTGCCGCTTCGCTCCGGATGGAAGACCATAGAAGATGCCGCTTGGATGAAGACTTCAATCGGATGGAAGATCCTCTTCTGCCCCGCTTGGATGAAGACTTTGACCGGATCATGGACCTCTTCAGCCCCCCGCTTGGGCTTGGATCAGGACATCGGAGGAGCTCTTCAGGACGGATCGGTGAACCTGGATGGTGAAGACAAGGTAGGAAGATCTTCAGGGGCTTAGTGTTAGGTTTATTTAAGGGGGGTTTGGGTTAGATTAGGGGTATGTGGGTGGTGGGTTGTAATGTTGGGGGGGGGGTATTGTATGTTTTTTTTTACAGGCAAAAGAGCTGAAATTCTTGGGGCATGCCCCGCAAAGGGCCCTGTTCAGGGCTGGTAAGGTAAAAGAGCTTTTACCTTTTTTAATTTAGAATAGGGTAGGGAATTTTTTATTTTGGGGGGCTTTGTTATTTTATTAGGGGGCTTAGAGTAGGTGTAATTAGTTTAAAATGGTTGTAATATTTTTCTTATGTTTGTAAATATTTTTTTATTTTTTGTAACTTAGTTCTTTTTTATTTTTTGTACTTTAGCTAGTTTATTTAATTGTATTTATTTGTAGGAATTGTGTTTAATTAATTTATTGATAGTGTAGTGTTAGGTTAATTGTAGGTAATTGTAGGTAGTTTATTTAATTAATTTATTGATAGGGTAGTGTTAGGTTTAATTATATCTTAGGTTAGGATTTATTTTACAGGTAAATTTGTTATTATTTTAACTAGGTAACTATTAAATAGCTATTGTACCTGGTTAAAATAATTACCAAGTTGCCTGTAAAATAAATATAAATCCTAAAATAGCTATAATATAATTATAATTTATATTGTAGCTATATTAGGATGTATTTTACAGGTAAGTATTTAGCTTTAAATAGGAATAATTTATTTAATAAGAGTTAATTTATTTAGTTAGATTTAAATTATATTTAACTTAGGGGGGTGTTAGAGTTAGGGTTAGACTTAGCTTTAGGGGTTAATCCATTTATTATAGTAGCGGTGAGCTCCGGTCGTCAGATTAGGGGTTAATAAGTGTAGGCAGGTGTCGGCGACGTTGAGGGGGGCAGATTAGGGGTTAATAAATATAATATAGGGGTCGGCGGTGTTAGGGGCAGCAGATTAGGGGTACATAAGGATAACGTAGGTGGCGGCGCTTTGCGGTCGGAAGATTAGGGGTTAATTATTGTAAGTAGCTGGCGGCGACGTTGTGGGGGGCAGGTTAGGGGTTAATAAATGTAATACAGGGGTCGGCGGGGTTAGGGGCAGCAGATTAGGGGTACATAAGTATAATGTAGGTGGCGGTCGGCAGATTAGGGGTTAAAAATTTTAATCGAGTGGCGGCGATGTGGGGGGAGCTCGGTTTAGGGGTACATAGGTAGTTTATGGGTGTTAGTGTACTTTATAGCACAGTAGTTAAGAGCTTTATAAACCGGCGTTAGCCCAGAAAGCTCTTAACTCCTGCTATTTTCCGGCGGCTGGAGTTTTGTCGTTAGATGTCTAACGCTCACTTCAGAAACGACTCTAAATACCGGCGTTAGAAAGATCCCATTGAAAAGATAGGATACGCAATTGACGTAAGGGGATCTGCGGTATGGAAAAGTCGCGGCTGAAAAGTGAGCGTTAGACCCTTTAATCAATGACTCCAAATACCAGCGGGCGGCCAAAACCAGCGTTAGGAGCCTCTAACGCTGGTTTTCACGGCTACCGCCGAACTCTAAATCTAGGCCAGAGTGTTTAATAGACTTGTGCAGCAGCATATAATTTGTTTCAGACAAATCATTCATAACAAATATTCTGAAAAATGTGTAATATTTGTTTAGTTTAAAATTAAATTAATATTGAATATTCAATAACATTTACATTAGTTTTTCATTAAATTAAATGTAAATGTTCCTTTGCTGCAGGTGAAAAAGTGTCACCCATAGTTTTATACTTACCTATAGCTCCTTAGGGATCCAGACCCTTCTTCCAGAGCCCAGGGCTGCTCTAATAGGAGGATTAATGAGGCGGATCTCAAAGACTGTGCTAAATGACCTACTCCTTTATTGCCGGCCCTGGGATCAGCTGCACTTAGCCTCCTATTAGAGTCGCCCCGTGCTCTGTAAAGAATGGTCGGAATTAGTGAGGCTCCCCAGTGCGCTATAGCTAAGTATTTTACCTTTTTAAGGCTAAGTTAAAGGAAATTAATATATACAAACAAATTGTGTTAGTATAAGTTCATTTTCTTCAAACTAGTTTGTGCATATATCCGTATTTTTGTTACAAATTTGCATTAGAAAAGAAACTAATACAAATACACTTGTTTTTACTTCCTATTTTAGAGATAGAGAAGAGTGAAGCATTAATCATACAGAGGTGATGTGAGTTACCCCTGTTCTCTTTGGAAGTGAAGGTAATTAAAAAGCTATAATTTTATAGTTACATATTAATGTGCAACATTTAAAATGTTTTTTTTTTTTTTTAAATACTTAAAGGGACATGAAATCCACACGTTTTCTTTCATGATTCAGAAAGAGCATACAATTTTGAATAACTTTTCTATTTACTTCTATTATTTAATTTACTTACGGCTAGATTACAAGTTTTTGTCTGTAATGGTGTGCGGTGTTAACAAGCCTTTTTTTCTCACTGCTTACTTAAGACAACGCTGGTATTACGTGTTTTCTGAAACCCGGCGTTAGCTGCAGAAAAGTGAGCGTTGAGCAAAATTTAGCTCCCCATCTCACCTCAATACCAGCGCTGCTTACGATAGCGGTAAGATGGCTAAACGTGCTCGTGCACGATTTCCCCATAGGAAACAATGGGCTGAGCTGAATGAAAAAAAACTAACACCTGCAAAAAAGCAACGTTCAGCTCCTAACGCAGCCCTTCTTAAGGGAAAATACATTTTATGTTTACACCTAACACCCTAACATGAACCCCGAGTCTAAACACCCCTAATCTTACACTTATTAACTCCTAATCTGCTGCCCCCGACATGGCTGAGACCTGCATTATATTATTAACCCCTAATCTGCCGCTCCGTACACCGCCGCAACCTACATTTCACCCAACCGGGGCAGAAGTGGACCTCCAGACGGGCAGAAGTCTTCATCCAGATGGCATCTTCTATCTTCATCCATCCGGAGTGGAGCGAGTCCATCTTCAAGCCAGCCGGCGCAGAGCATACTCTTCCAGCGACATCCAACTGAAGAATGAATGTTCCTTTAAATGACGTCATCCAAGATGACGTCCCTTGAATTCTGATTGGCTGATAGGATTCTATCAGCCAATCGGAATTAAGGTAGGAAAAATCCTATTGGCTGATTGGATCAGCCAATAGGATTGAAATTCAATCCTATTGGCTGATCCAATTAGCCAATAGGATTGAGCTTGCATTCTATTGGCTGTTCCAATCAGCCAATGGAATGCGAGCTCAATCCTATTGGCTGATTGCATCAGTCAATAGGATTTTTCCAACCTTAATTACGATTGGCTGATTGGATCAGCCAATCGGAATTCAAGGGACGCCATCTTGGATGACGTCATTTAAAGGAACGTTCACTCTTCAGTTGGATGTCGTTGGAAGAGGATGCCCCACGTCGGCTGGCTTGAAGATGGACCCGCTCCACTCCGGATGGATGAAGATAGAAGATGCCGTCTGGATGAAGACTTCTGCCCATCTGGAGCTTCTCTTCTGCCCGGATCGGATGAAGACTTCTGCCCCTCTGGAGGTCCACTTCTGCCCGGTTGGGTGAAGACGTCTCAAGGTAGGGTGAATTTCAAGGGGTTAGTGTTTGGTTTTATTAAGGGTGAATTGGGTGGGTTTTAGAGTAGGATTGGGTGTGTGGGTGGTGGGTTTTTATTGTTGGGGGGGTATTGTAAAAATTTTTATAGGTCACCGAGCTGATTACTTTGGGGCAATGCCCTGCAAAAGGCCCTTTTAAGGGCTATTTGTAATTTAGTATAGGGTAGGGCTTTTTTTATTTTGGGGGGCTTTTTTATTTTATTAGGGTGATTAGAGTAGGTGTAATTAGTTTAAAATTCTTGTAATTATTTTATTATTTTCTGTAATTTAGTGGGGTGTTTTTGTACTTTAGTTTATTTTATTTCATTGTAATTAGTTTAATTTAATTTAGGTAATTAATTTATTTATAGTGTAGTGTTAGGTGTAATTGTAACTTAGGTTCGGGTTTATTTTACAGGTAAATTTGTACTTATTTTAACTAAGAAGTTATTAAATAGTTAATAACTATTTAATAACTATTGTACCTAGTTAAAATAAATACAAAGTTGCCTGTAAAATAAAAATAAACCCTGAGATAGCTACAATGTAATTATTAGTTATATTGTTGCTAGCTTAGGGTTTATTTTATAGGTAAGTATTTAGTTTTAAATAGGAATAATTTAGCTAATTGTAGTAATTATTTTTCGATTATTTTAAATTATATTTAAGTTACGGGGTGTTAGGGTTAGACTTAGGTTTAGGGGTTAATACATTTAATATAGTGGCGGCGATGTTGGGGGCGGCAGAATAGGGGTTAATAAATGTAGGAAGGTGGCGGCGATGTTAGTGATGGCAGATTAGGGGTTAATAAAATGTAACTAGTGTTTGCGAGGTGGGAGTGCGGCGATTAGGGGTTAATATATTTATTACAGTGGTGGCGATGTCCGGTCGGCAGAGTAGGGGTTAAAAAATGTATTAAAGTGTTTGAGATGTGCGGGGGGGTTTCGGTTTAGGGGTTAATAGGTAGTTTATGGGTGTTAGTGTACTTTTTATCACTTTAGTTAAAAGTTTTATGTTACGGCGTTAGCCCATAAAACTCTTAACTACTGACTTTTAAATGCGGTAGGAGTCTTGACAGGAGAGGGTCTACCGCTCACTTTTTCCAAGACTCGTAATACCGGCATTAGGCAAATCCTATTAAAAAGATAGGATACTCAATTGACGTAAGGGGATTTGCGGTATGCTCGAGTCGCGGAAAAAAGTGAGCGGTACACCTGTACCTGCCAGACTCGTAATACCAGCGGGCGTTAAAAAGCAGCGTTGGGACCTCTCAACGCTGCTTTTTAAGGCTAACGCAAGACTCGTAATCTAGGTGTTAGTTTTCTTGGAATCCTTTGTTGAAAATAATACCCAGGTAAGCTCAAGAGCTGGGAGCCAGCTGTTGATTGGTGGCTGCTCATATATGTCTGTTTTGATGGGCTTACCAATGAGTTCAGATAGCTCCCAGTAGTGCACTTCTGCTTCTTCAAAAAAAGGATACCAAGACAAAAGAGAAAAAATGGAAAGGTTTTTTTTAAATGAATGTTCTATCTAATTCACAAAAGAAAAAACTTGTATTTCACGTCCTTTTAAACATGGCAACATTTGACGTTGCTTTTTAAACATTTGAAAATTTTGTTGAACAACTTTTTTTAAGGCAATTAAACAATACAAATTTTTTTACTGCATATTTTATTTCAATACTTTAATCATTTTTAATTTAATGATATTTGTTGTGAGGCATATTTTACTATATGTAGCTACTTCACATACTTAAAAGCAGGAAACACTCCTATGCTAGACATACAGTTCTCAATCTCAAGGTAAACACTTCCATTATAGAAATTGATTTATAAAATCAGCCCCAGATGTGAAGTCAGTTAATTCAGCTCAAAAGTTGTTTTTACTTTTTCATAGCCCAACTATGGGCCAGTTTACAAGTGGGGCATTATTTTACGTTCCTGCACGAGCGTTAACTGCATTAGAAGTAATTTTTTGTTGCGCTCAAATTACAAGTTGAAAGTAAACTTTTTTTAATTTGCGAGCTAACCCGACAAGTATAAAAAGCCGAACTTACAATATCAGGCATACAATAACGTATTCCCCCATAGAAGTCAATGAAGCCCAAAAAGCGGAGGGAAAAATACCCTAGTCACACGCAAACCCAATCGCATATTCTCAAGTTCACTAACCTGACATGAAAAAATTTATATTTCACATTCTAATGTTCTTCACGTAGAAGAATATGTTCTATTAAATTCATAAATACATATTTCTACACATATCTGATGGTATTTTGATACAACATATATATATATATATATATATATATATATATATATATATAATTATATATAGGTATAGATATATAAAGATATATATAGGAATATCTATTTCAAAATACACAGAGCATATTCTGATATGTGCAGAACATTGGAATTTGAAATATTTACCGTACATGTACATACACAGTTAAACACTTTATTAAATATGAATATTGCATAAATATGTTTTTTTCATGTTTTCATCTACTGCAAAGGGCTCCAATATATATATATATATATATATATATATATATATATATATATATATATATATATATATATATATAGAAAGCAAAAGAATGCACTCTCAGGACTTTTTCCACAAAAAAACAATTTAATGGAACGTTTTCGGGGTTCACAACCCCTTCATCAGCATGATTGAACGTTTTCGGGGTTGTGAACCCCGAAAACGTTCCATTAAATTGGTTTTTTGTGGAAAAAGTCCTGAGAGTGCATTCTTTTGCTTTCTATTTCATGGTATATCATTGCACCCAGGCGAGTTGGCTACTGGTGGGCTGAACTGGAAATTGCTTACTATATATATATATATATATATATATATATATATATATATATATATATATATATATATATATATATATATATATATATATATATATGTGTGTATATATGTATTCATATGTATTTATGTGTTTATATGGGTATTTATGTCTGTAAATACATAAATACACATATAAATACATATGTTCACACATAGAAACGTGTATATATATATATGTGTGTGTGTATATATGTATACATATGTATTTATGTGTTTATATGGGTATTTATGTCTATAAATACATAAATACACATATAAATACATATGTTCACACATAGAATAGTGTACATATATATATATATATATACATAATCATCTTTAGACATGTATATGTATGTATCTCTGTGTTAAAGTCCTTTTCCTGCCTTTTTTTCCCTAACACCTGAGACTTCTCTTTGAGCCCTTATAACTCAACTGTACTTTGTAATGCATTTCTGCAGTGTTTTGTGACACTTTTTTGCTTTCCGAAATAATTAACCAGAGCTCTGAGGTCGCTCTAACCCGATGCTCGTTAACTTCAATTGTGCTCAAGTGATCGCATTTACTTTTAACTTGTAACACGAGCGAAAACCTGACATGCGCAAACACCCACGATAAACTTCTTTGCTCAAGCGTAACTTTTAGTGATCCACATTTAATTTTTTTTTTTTTTTAATTAAATATTTATTTTATTCCAATTCAAAGTTACAGCTTCATTCAAAACAATAAATAAAGTTTTAACAATAATGCTTATAAACCTAAAATTATAACATCACAGTTAATAACGAAGCAATACAATTAACACCTAATTTCCTGTAACTGAATTGGGGTTTTTCATATTTTTTTCCCTTTCTATAGCCAGTATGGCCCCCAACCATACAAAAAAAAAAAAAGAAAAAAAAAAAAAGGGGGGAAGAGAGAGGAAAAAAAAAAAAAAAAAGGGGAAAAGAAAAATTTCCCTCTCTCCCCCCCCTCCCCCACCTCCACCTCCGGAGTTCACCACAAACCGAGCTGAACTAATTCTGTATTTCTGAAGGGATATATCAGGTAATCAATTTTATTAGGTGTAAAATCCTTAATAAAGAGAGACCATTTTGAGAAGAGTCTCCTAATTTCTTGATCATTGTCTTGATTGGTATCGATTTGTTCAAGAATGTATTGTTTCTTTAAATAATTCTTAATTTCAGTTATGCTAGGAGTAGTTCTTAATTTCCATTTTCTGAAAATTAGATACCTACCGGCTAATATAGTCATATTAATAATTTTTTGATTGATGCCTAAATTGCCCGCTGGGTGAAGATAAAGAAAGACTATAGTTTTAAATGAAAAAGTCACTACGATAGGATTTAGTATCTTATTTAGCCAATATTGAAGCCTCAGCCAAAAATTCCTGATCTTTGGACAAGCCCATAACATGTGCCGAAGGTCTGCTGCAGGGAAGGAACATTTTGGACAAGTGACAAAACTAAAATTCCTATATTTGGATCCCTTTTCTGGAGTGAAATACGTCATGTATAATAATTTAAGATGGGATTCCCTCCATGAGGAGGAGAGAGTTACACGAGCAGTCTCTTGGATTGATAGATAAGGTATTCGGGGATCCAGTGCTTGATTAATCTGTATAGCCCATTTATTATGTATTTTTTCCAAATTATTTAAGCCCTTTGCTGATACCATAATTGAATATCCTGGAGTAATTGATAAATTTCCAGTTTTGGCAATGGTAAGCCAATCGCCAACACCCTTCAGGGACCAGTCCCATCCATGATCATGTGTAAGATTAAGAGCAAAGTGTCTTGCTTGTAAATAAGCAAAAAAAATCTTATGTGATAGTTTAAATTCTGATCTAATAGAGTCAAATGATTTAATGCATCGTCTTTCAAAATCTAGGATCTGATGAACATTAATAAATCCTAGTGCTTCCCATTCTAGGTACACTCTGGTTTGAAGTCCTGCTTGAAATTGGGGGTTACCCAGAAATGGGATAAACCTAGAGATATGATGATCTACTACTAATAACTTACAAATTTTCTTCCAGGCAAGGATTGGGTAATATATCGATTTTAATTTCTTTATTTCAGGCGGTATCGCATTAGTATCGCAATGTATAAGTGCCGCTGGGTATAAAGGATGTGTTATACTTTTCTCCAAATCGTTATCTGTTACATAATTCTGCAAAAATATCCAGTCAATGACTGTTCGTGCCAAAAAAACTTGATTATATGCCCCTATATCTGGCAAGGCAAGACCACCATATTTCAAAGGAAGCGATAATTTAGAAAGGGATATTCTGGGTTTTCTACTCTGCCAAATAAAGAGTCTCAAATTGGAATTCAAATAATCAATATCTTTTTTCTTAAGGAAAAGAGGGATATTTTGTAAAATATATAAGAGTTTAGGCAGAATCATCATTTTATAAGCTGCTATTCGTCCAGATAAAGAAAGAGGGAGATTTTGCCAATTTTTGAATGTATCCTTAATTCTGTTTAATACAGGAGTAATATTAAGAGTATACCAAGTGTCTGGAGTAGACGAGATATTAATGCCCAGATAACGAAAAGAGGTCTGAGCTATATAGAACGGTATATTTGCCAGGGAATCTACTACATGAGTAATCCAAAACAATTCAGATTTTGTGTTGTTAACTTTGTATCCTGAAAAGGATCCAAACTGTTGTATTATACAGACAAGCTTAGGAATATTTATTTTTGCATTAGTCATGAAAATAAGGACATCATCCGCATATAAAGCGATTTTTAACTCCTTCTTGCCTATCTTTATGCCATCAAGTTGCTGTCTTATTGCAATGGCAAGGGGTTCAATAGATATATCAAACAAAAGCGGGGAGAGAGGACATCCCTGCCTGGTACCTCGCTGTAATTTTATATCCTGTGATAGATAACCGTTAACCACCAGTTTCGTAGAAGCATTTTGATAGAGATTACTTACAAACCTAGCGAAGTTTTCCCTTATACCGAATTTATCTAGGGTGAACAAAAGGTGGTCATAATGTATTGAGTCGAAGGCTTTTTCTGCGTCTATAGATATTACCGCCCTGTCAGGGGTGTCCTCTCCCCCCGGCCCTTCCTGGGTCCTGAGTGACTCAAAATAATCAATGACAAGAAAAAGTTCACGTATTTTGGCAGCTGAGTTTCTATTCTGTATGAAGCCTGCTTGATCAGGATGAATAATAGAAGGCAGAATGTTTTGTAGCCTAGATGCTAATATAGATGTTAAAATTTTATAATCTGTATTGAGTAGTGCAATAGGCCTGTAGGATTCTTTTTTTGTTGGATCCTTACCTGCTTTTAATATTAAAGAAGTACAAGATGCAGAGAAATTAGCTGTTGGCTCTTTTCCCTCTATATAAATATCATTAAATAAAGAAGTTAAATATGGTACGATAGGGGAGTGTAAAATTTGGTAAAATTCATTAGGTAACGCATCTGGGCTTTATTGTGTGGAAGGTTTTGGATAGCTTTATTCACCTCTATCTCAGTTATAGGGGCATATAAATCTTGCAATGCCTCTGGATCTAATGGGGGAGGAGAAATTCTGTTCCAGAATTCCTCACGTTTTAATGTGTCCGAACTTTGTAATGAATAAAGATCAGTATAATAATCGTGAAAGACTTGTAAAAGTTCCTCCGAGGTTTTAAAAGTCTGAGCTTCTGTATTTATGAGATCTATCAATTGAGAGCCTTTCTCAATTTTTAGAAGGTTTGCTAGTAATTTCCCCGTCTTATTGCCGTATCGATACAGTTTAGATTGAACCCTGGTATCCTTTTGAGTTGTTTTATAAAGTAAGAAAGAATCTCTATTTTGAAGAGCTAAAGTATATTTGTCCCAGCTTCGCGAAGAGTTTTCAAGTAAATGCAAATTGTAAGCATTTGAGACTGCCCGCACTAACTCTCCCTCTCTTTGCTTAATTTTTTTAGATCTTTTCACACTATAGGCTAATATTTCTCCCCTAAATACTGCCTTGGCTGTTTCCCAAAATAACATCGGGCGAGAGACAAAATCATGATTAAAGTGGGCATAGTCTTTAAATTTAATTTCCAACCAATTTTTAAATTTGAGGTCTTTCACGAGAAAAGTGGGAAATAAAAATCGCCTAGGGCCTTGTGCCAAATTATTCGCACGAAAATCTAGACAAATAGGGGCATGATCCGATATGACAATAGGTAATATATGTGCTTGGACTTGTGTTTTACATAGCCTTTCATCTAATAGAAATAAATCTATCCTTGAAAGTGATTTATGTGCCTTTGAAAGGCAAGTATAATTGCAAGAATCAGGGTTTTGCAGCCTCCACACGTCCCTAACTTTCAGGTTAATAAATAATCTAGAAAAGAGTTTTGACTCTAGTTTGTCCCTTTTTGTCTTTTTTGGAACAGGATCCTTTCTAAGCCTATCAAGCGGATATTTTGGAGCCATGTTAAAATCCCCTCCCATAATACAGTAACCCTCAACACATGTCATGAGCTTGGCTTGTAGATTTTCCCAAAACACCAGGTCAAAAACATTTGGGGCGTATAGGTTACATAGTGTATACAGTATATTATTAATTTTAACTTTAACAATTATAAATCTCCCCTCAGGATCAGGATCTACCTGAATTATTTCATAGTTAAACTTTTTACCTATTAAGATAGCTACTCCCCCCTTTCTATTAATACCTGTAGAGAAAAAAAACTCCTCCAACCCATGAAGACTTGAGTTTGAGAATCTCTTCAGCTTTTAAGTGCGTTTCTTGCAAAAATGCAACAGAGGTATTAATTTTCTTTAAGTATGATAGTATTGTTTTTCTTTTAATGGGAGAGGTTAAACCTCCAATATTCCGTGAGGTAATTCTAAACTCCCCAGACATGACTATTCTCTATATGAGAGATATGAGAGTGAAGAAAAGGAGGGAGAGGAGAGAGGAAGAGAGAAGAGGAAGAGAAAAAAAGAGAAAAAAAAAAGGGGGGGGGGAAATTTGACACTTCAGAGAGCCCATGCCATCTAGGCTCTCTGGTACCCAGTGTAAGCAAGACTTTATCTTTGGATTAGTTTTAGCAAACATTAGTCAATTACCTTCCTGTTATTAGCTATACAGTTCCTTAACCTGCAGGGAACTCCTTAGCATAAAACCTTCCAGCCTCTACGGCTGAGTCAAAAAAATATGTCTGGTTATTAGAGTATATTTTAAGTCTGGCGGGGTATATGATAGTTGCTTGTGTTCCCTTTTGAATAAACTTTGTGCATATTGGGGATATTTCCCTTCTCTTTGTGACTGTCTCTAGTGAATAATCCTGAAAGAGGAGGATTTTATTGTCCCCTAAAAATATAGGTTGATGCTTACGAAATGATTGCATAAATGTAACCTTGTCCTGGTAGTTCAAAAATTTAGCAATAATTGGTCTGGGTTTTGTATTTGTTTTACCAGGGGAGATAGAACCTATCCTATGCACTCTTTCTATAAAAGTTTTGGGGAATCCCTCAGAGATCTTTAAAAGCTGGGGAATTGTAGATGCAAGTAATTTAAATAAATCCTCATACTGTTGCTCCTCGGGGACCCCGATTATTCTTAAATTATTCCTACGTGTGCGATTCTCAAGATCTTCGATTTTGTGCTGTAGTTTAGATATAGTAGTAAAGGAGACTTCAGACCTAGTATTATTTTTTATCATGGCATCTTCAAGATCGGATATCCTTTGCTCTGCTTCTGTCAGCCTGCTAGCAAATTGTTTAACTTCTAATGCTAATTGTGCTATATCTACTTTGATCTCATTTTTCCAAATTTCGAATTTAGGCGCAAGGGCCTCAGATATTCTAGAAACCAGGAATTGAATGTCCATAGATTCTATTGATGTTTGAGTGCTGGTGATAGAGGACTGTGTCTCAGCAGAAGGATCAAGAGTGCTTTTATTTCGCTTATCTCTCTGTCTAGCCGCCATGGGGGAAAGTGATGTTTTGGAGTGAGGATGTAAAAATTTATCCATATGGTTGTAACCGTAAGGATTGTGATGGGTGGCGGGTGACTTGATAAAGTGAAGGGGGAAAAAAACAAAATTCCCTGGGTGAAATAAAAAAGTGATTGAAAAGAATTTTACTTTGAGTTGAAGGACCGTGAGGGAAAGGAGTGAGTGAAGGATGTGGGGTAATTTAATTAATCGTGGACTACCTTAGAGTCAGGTGAGGGGTCGTGAATCAATGTGGGGGTAGGCAGAAAGAAAAAACGAAGACCAAGCAATAAAGACCAAGCAATAAAAAACACTCTCTAGGGGGTTAAATATAATTTTGGTATTTTAGTTCGCCTCAGACTTGTATTCTAGGGGGATCCTTTATGATGGGATTATCGTATCATTGGTCACACCACAAGTGACCAAATTGTGTCAGGTAAAAAGACTTAAATTCAGTTATTATATCCAAAATTACCAAAGTAGACTATTATATTTATTTCAGACAAAATAGGGTAAGCTGATTTTTTTTTTTCCCCCTAGTAGTTTTTATACTTAAAAACTGCCCTCTCAGTCAGTGAGAGGCGTTTTGGGTTCTGCTACTTAATATAAGATATATGCTTATATACTTCTATATAGGAGATATGAACTATATACTTAAATCACATAAATAGATAGTTGTAGCTCTTAATATCCAAAATTCTGTTTCCTTAATTTTATGAAGAATATGTAGAAGAGAATTACTTAATTGCTAGTAATGGGAGAACACAATGTTTCTTATTTCCTAACAGAGTGTAAGATATAAAAAGACAACAATTTCTGCATTCAACTCTAATTAGAAAAGAAAAAACCTTTTCTTTCTCTTTCCTTTCTTCTCCCCCTTCCTTCCTAAATACCCATCAGATCCTAATCAATTATTTTCTTAGGTACTATATGTCTGACAATGCTATCTGAAATTAACAACCGTTTTTACATTTATCAGAACAATCACAATCTTTACATTTTTGTTTCACCTGGCAAGGCCTGAAAACCAATACATAAATTGCCCTGAATTCTGTTACTTAATAAAAAAAAAAAGTATGTGCTTGTATACTTTTATAAGGAAGATATGAACTATATAATCAAAGCACAGATTTTGACTATTTGTGACTCTTAATAACCAAAGTTCTGTGTCCTTAGATTTTTTTCAGATTTCACTCTTTTCTCTCAATTTTCTTCCTTTTCTTCCTTCCACCCCTTTTCTCTGTCTTGCTTTTAGCCCAGTGCCTTCTTAAAGTCCATCTCTAGTTAACGAACTTTGTGTGTGGGCAGCAGAGAATAAAATTCCAATTTAGGTTTATGGTGAAGGAATCAATACAAACTAAGTTTATGAGAGAGAGTTAAGTTATTGTACAACACAGTTATGTTGATTAACACTGCGTTCAAAGGGAAAAAAAAAGTAGAACTCAGGCGTATGTCATATAATGAGAATGTACTTTACCCACTCCAGAAAGTCTTGCCTGTGGAGGCAAAAACCCCCCTCGCGCAGCACCGGTGGGAGGGGGAGCGCAAAACAAGCAGGCAGGTGCGAGGATCCCGAATTGCCGTACCCAGCAAAGCAGCCCCAGCAGTGGATAGGACAAGGAGAGCCGCAGCCCAGATCAAGACAAACAGCACAGCGTGTGAGAATGGTCCAGGCCCCTCACGCAGCACCAGTGGGAGGGGAGCGTCCGGACCAGTAAAGGGCTGCGCTCTCAGGGCTGCTGCGCTTCCTCACCATAGAAGCTGTAATTCTCTGCACACGTTGGGCACCTGTTCAATTTGGAAGCAGTCCAACCGGCAAGCAACCTCCTTCTCACGATCAGGTAACAGGACCCCAGCAGGGCAACAAACCATGCCGCAGACCCCCAGCATTCAAACTGGGATACTATCTTCCACTCGCTCCAGCAAGCAAAAAAAAAAGCCTGCAGCATCCAGAATAGGCAAGGCTTTCCTCACAGAATACCTATGCAGGTGTGGTATATAAGGTAATTAGTGCAATAGCAATATGCACACAGCAGAAAAAAAAGTATATTCCTTTTGCAATCAGGTTTGAAAAGGTAGATATTATTATGTATATATCTGTAAAATGACTTGAATCCAAGCTAAAGTCATATAAGCGCATTAGAGTGGCACTATTGGGTTCCAGTAGCGATGTATCACAGCCTTGCAAGCCGCCCAAGGTCAGGGGCCTGAAGCGCAGAGTTCCCGCCAGCAAGCTTGCAGAGAGGTAAGTCAGGACAGGTGTCTCACATGACCTCACACCTGTGCTCCTCCTCCGGAACCAGCAGCAGAGACAGGTCACTAATAGCTTTAAACTCGATCCACATTTAATTTTAAACAACTTTCCAATTTACTTTTATCACCAATTTTGCTTTGTTCTCCTTGTATTCTTAGTTGAAAGCTAAACCTAGGAGGTTCATATGCTAATTTCTTAGACCTTGAAGGCCGCCTCTAATCTGAATGCATTTTAACCGTTTTTCACCCCTAGAGGGCGTTAGTTCATGTGTTTTATATAGATAACATTGAGTTTATGCACAAGAAGTGGAGTGAGCACTGATTGGCTAAAATGCAAGCCTGTCAAAAGAACCAAAATAAGGGGACAGTTTGCAGAGGCATAGATACAAGGTAATTACAGAAGTAAAACGTATAATTGTAACTGCATTGTTTATGTAAAACTGGGGAATGGGTAATAAAAAGGATTATCTATATTTTTAAACAACAATAATTCTGCTGTTGAGTGTTCCTTTAACTCACATCACTCAAGTTTTTTTTCGTGGCAATTCACAACTTTTCAAATAGACTTCTATAAAAAAATTCCCCTATAATTACAATTTATTGGGGAATACAAATTAAAATGGGAACTGACCTCTTTAAAGTAGACAAATATTATTACATTTCTTAGAAACTATAAATAATTAATATGAAAATATGAGTGAAGATTATTCATTTTTTACCTCTAATATTTACTCAAACAATTTTTTTTTTACTTTTTATTTCCAATCTTTGACTGCCAACTGAAATTATAATTTAAGGAAATTCCTTAATAGTTTTCTTTTTTTATTTTAGACAAGGACATCTCTGCCTCAGAAACATTTAATCTGATTAAGTTTCCTTCACAAGAATAGTTCAATAAGAGCATCGTTCCTTGGCAGAAATCTATCAAACCTGTCAGAGAGGTTCATTATTTGCTGGGAAATGAAGACTTTGTGAGATGCAATTTCTCTTTACATACGGTGCTCTTTTTAAATCAAACTTTACTTTGCAATGATATATTGTTTTATCATGAATAATATCCTCTTTAGATGTATACCTTCTATTCACTGCTTATCTGCCCAAGATGAAGAAAAATACTGCTGTCTGGATGCACCTGCTATGTGACTCTTTAAGGCTTTAAAGGGACAGTCAATGCAAAAAAAATGTTTTATTGTTTAAAAAGATAGATAATCCCTTTATTACCCATTCCCCAGTTTTGCACAGAAAACATGGTTATATTAATATACTTTTTATTTCTGTGATTACCTTGTATCTAAGCCTCTTTTGACAGCCCCCTGATCACATGACTTTATATATTGACTTGCATTTAAGCCAATTAGTGCTGTGTTGTTAGAATCCACGGGCGTGAGCTCAATGTTATCTATACGGCTCACATGAAATAGCACTCCCCTGTAGTGAAAAGCTAATACAAAGCATGTGATCAAGGGGCTGTCTTTAGTGATTTAAAAACAGGCAGACATTTAGGGCTCCATGTACTAAGCCGTCAATTCATCCGTCATTTTAGACGCGGATAAACTCGCCGTTACTCGCCTCGGGCGAAATGGTGTCCGCTGTCACTATGTACTAATAATCCCCCAATAAATAGACAAGTCTAGCCCGCCGCGAGCAGTGGCGGATTATTGATAAATTTGACGCCTCGCTCGCCGCGACTAAGCTGATGTACTTAACTTTCAGTTGAATTGTCTGGCCAATTATTAACACGTGACATGCAAGGTGTCACGAACATCATAGTAGTCGCGGGAATAGAATTTTGCTCCTATAAAAGTTCAACTTATCTAAACAACTTTATTATTGTTCAAAATTTTTTGAAGAGTGTTAACAGAGCGATAACAGATAACAGAGTGATAACAAATATTTTTGTAATATTTATTTACAATTTGGATATGGCTTCATCTGGATCTGATAATATATAAATATTAATATAAAAATAATTATAAAGATTGACAACTATACAATACAAATTTAAAATATAGATTACTCTTTAATTACAGTCGACAAATTTGGCGCAATTTATGTTCATGGAAATGAGAGACAAATTAGACGCCAGTTATGCTGTACAATGCTGATATTACTGCCTTTTATATATGTCTAGACTGGCGTCTAGATTGACTTTCCTATTGTTTTGTACCTTGCCCGCCACCTAAAAGGTGGCGAGGCAAAAATAACGAGGTGGGAGCGGAAATTGTAGCGAGCGGACAAATAGATTTTTTAGTACATTCGTTTTTGGCGAGTTGGTGGTCAAATGTGTCTAATTACAGTGAAAAATGGAGACGTAGCGAGGTTTGGCGGATAAGTACGCTCGCAATTTTAAAGATGCGAGTTTGAACATAGTTGACAACTTTGTACATATCAGTTTGCGAGTTTTGACGCGAGATTTGTTGCGGGTAGCTCGCTGACTGCTTAGTACATGGAGCCCTTAGAGGCTTAAAGGTTATAAAGTATATTAATATAACCATGCTTTTTGTGCAAAGCTGGGGAATGGTTAATAAAGGCATTATCTGTCTTTTTAAACAGTAAAAAAAATTGTGTTGACTGTCCCTTTAAGTCTTCGGTAGACAACAATGAAATTTAAATCCAGTGCTACAGAATATTGTGGCACTATACAAATAAATGATGAGTATAATAATAATCATTTCTAAATACATTGATACATTGTAATATGTTGATAGACACTCATAGACATTCATAGATATGAAACGAAAAATAAAAAAGTGCTGAGTCCCATAGTGTGTATAATCCTTAGTTTATTGGATCTGAGCCATAGGGTACTCCCTATTATCTGACGTGTTTTGCGCATGCGTACATGCACTTCATCAGAGATCATTTCCTCTCTTACACAAGAGCATTAAATCTAGTATATGAGCCAATAGAATTGAGAGTATCACTGATTAGAAGATTATTTACATGCTTGATTTATGTACACATTTACTCTCATGACATTGGCATATGGTATGTACATATGCTCTATGTTAATAAACATTATGTACCTAGCTAAAGCATTTCCAAGTATTTACTTGTTAAAGGAATATTTGTGATACTTTGCAATGATATATTGTTTTATCATGAATAATATCCTCTTTAGATGTATACCTTCTATTCACTGCTTACTCTCATGACATTGGCATATGGTATGTACATATGCTCTATGTTAATAAACATTATGTACCTAGCTAAAGCATTTCCAAGTATTTACTTGTTAAAGGAATATTTGTGATACGTTGTTAAACTGTCACAGATAGGAGAGAGGAGCACCTATATTTTTTGTGAACTGCTAACAATGTGAAAAACCCCACAAAAAACAATGATTACACCTACAACACTTTGACAACATGATTGCAGTACAGTTTATGCAAACCTTTGTAGTTGTTAAAGAGACAATAAACCCACAATTTTTCTTCCATTATTCAGATTGAGCATGCAATTTTAATCAACTTTCCAATTTACTTATATTATCTGTTTTGCTTAATTCTCTTGGTATCGTTTGTTGACAAGCATACCTAGGTAGGCTCATGAGCAACAATGCACTACTGAGAGCTAGCTGCTGATTGGAGATGATTGGACATGCAGTTGTGTTTTACTATTCAAGCTGGTGAGGTTTTTGTTTTATCTGTCTTTAAATATTTTCAAGTTTTCTTTTTTTCCACGTTTAGTTTTTTCCTTCACAGTGGAGTTTGTTCTATGCACAGATAGGTGAATATTTATAAATACATGCTCTTGCCTTGATATAAATGAGAGAGGGACTCACACATGCAGATGTAATGATGTCGAATACTAGGGTTGCACCGATACCGATACTAGTATTGGTATCTGTGCCGATACCAAGTATTTGCATGAGTACTTGTACTCATGCAAATGCACCAATACTTAAACCAATACCTCCACTTCCAACCTGTACACCAGCTTGTGGAGTTTTTTTCAAACTGAATGCTTCCAATTCATTATAAGCTGTATTGGAGACTTAACTAAAATGTGTTCACTTCTGTTCTGCCAATACAAATTGCTGTTATTTGTATTATTGTAGGAGAGATCACTGTACCTCGATCAGACAAACCCCTGAAGTACTGGGCAGTTAAAGGGACATTCCAGTCAAAATGTAAATGAACATAGATGAATTACATCTTTGAATAGAAACATATTAACAATATCCCCTTAATGACCAACGACGTGCAGGGTACGTCCTCCAAAAAAATGTCCTTAACGACGAAGGACGTACCCTGCACGTCGTTGGTCTTTGAAAGCAGTGGAAGCGATCCTGATCACTTCCAGCTGCTTTCATGTTATTGCAGTGATGCCTCGATATAGAGGCATCCTGCAATAACTTTTTTAAGCAGTCCGATGCAGAGAGAGCCACTCTGTGGCCCTCTCTGCATCGGCTATGATCGTTGGTGGGTGGGAGCGTGTCCAGGGAGGCGAGTGGGCGGCTATCAGTAGAGGAGGGGGGCGGGATCACGTGTGCGCGCGCGTGCACGTGCACGGGAGCGTGCGTGCATGTGCACGGGAGCGCGCGCGTGCACGTGTCAAACTGCCAAAAGTTAGAATTGAAGTGGAAGAGGCACAAGGTGGGAATCAGTGGGAGAGAGGGTGGGAATAAAAAATATTAATGATCTGGGAGAGGGTGGGGGGTTGGGTGTTAAGGGGGGTAAGCTACACTACAGAAAATCTTAAAATAAACTTTTGATTTCAAACTGGGTACTGGCAGACAGCTGCCAGTACCCAATATGGTGCACAATAAGGCAGAGGAGGGGGGTAGAGAGCTGTTTGGGGGGATCAGGGAGGTTGGGGCTAAGGGGAGGGTCCTACACAGCAGATTTTTTTTTTTTTTTAAACAAAACAAAAAAAAACCTTTTATTTTAGTACTGGTAGACTTTCTGCCAGTACTTAAGATGGCAGGGACAATTGTGGGGTGGGGGAGGGAAGACAGCTGTTTGGGAGGGATCAGGGGGTGTGATGTGTCAGGTGGGAGGCTGATCTCTACACTAAAGCTAAAATTAACCCTGCAAGTTCCTTATAAGCTACCTAATTAACCCCTTCACTGCTAGCCATAATACACGTGTGATGCGCAGCAGCATTTAGCGGCCTTCTAATTACCAAAAAGCAACGCCAAAGTCATATATGTCTGCTATTTCTGAACAAAGGGGATCCTAGAGAAGCATTTACAACCATGTGTGCCATAATTGCACAAGCTGTTAGTAAATAATTTCAGTGAGAAACATAACATTGTGAAAAATGTAGCGTTTTTTTCAATTTGATCGCATTTGTCGGTGAAATGGTGGCATGAAATATACCAAAATGTGCCTAGATCAATACTTGGGGTTGTCTACTGCACTACACTAAAGCTAAAATTAACCCTACAAGCTCCCTACATGCTCCCTAACTAACCCCTTCACTGCTGGGCATAATACACGTGTGGTGCACAGGGGCATTTAGCGGCCTTCTAATTACCAAAAAGCAACGCCAAAGCCATATATGTCTGCTATTTCTGAACAAAGGGGATCCCAGAGAAGCATTTACAACCATTTATGTCATAATTGCACAAGTTGTTTGTAAATAATTTCAGTGAGAAACCTAAAGTTTGTGAAAAAATTTGTGAAAAAGTGAACGATTTTTTTTATTTGATGGCATTTGGCGGTGAAATGGTGGCATGAAATATACCAAAATGGGCCTAGATCAATACTTTGGGATGTCTTCTAAAAAAAAAATATATACATGTCAGGGGATATTCAGGGATTCCTGAAAGATATCAGTGTCCCAATGTAACTAGCGCTAATTTTGAAAAAAAGTGGTTTGGAAATAGCAAAGTGCTACATGTATTTATTGCCCTATAACTTGCAAAAAAAGCAAAGAACATGTAAAAATTGGGTCTTTCTAAACTCTGGACAAAATTTAGAAACTATTTAGCATGGGAGTTTTTTGGTGGTTGTAGATGTGTAACAGATTTTTGGGATCAATGTTAGAAAAAGTGTGTTTTTTCCATTTTTTTCCTCATATTTTATAATTTTTTTATAGTAAATATTATAGTATATTATAATAGTAAATTATAACACTGCAAAAATGTAAAAATAGCCTTGGTCCCAAACGGACAGAAAATGGAAAAGTGCTGTGGTCATTAAGGGGATATACATGTATTGGCAAAAATGCTTGTAGTTAAAGTTATCACTGTTTTACTGTTAGCATTTTTCTCTGCATGTGCATGTGAAGCATAGCAAGATAGTCTCAGTGCACCAGCATTTTAAATACTGCAGCTGCCCAGAGAGCCAGTGGGGCTTATATCATGTCAGCAATTAACAAAGTGAGTCAATACCATATGGTTCAAACACGTCTCTCAGCAAGTACTGTGTTTCAAAAGCTGGTGCTTGGTGGATACATAAATACACTTTTTAAAAAGCTATAGCTTTTATTAGAAGCTTTTTTGCCAATACATGTATATTAAAAAATTGTTTCTATTCAAAACTAAAATGCAACCATGTGGATTAAATTTTGGCTGGGTTTTCCCTTTAATAAACTGAGATTTCCAGCTCTGGCTAAAATGGCCCAAAATGATATTTCTGCCCTGTGCAGTAGTGCGGTAAGAGAAAGACTGTTCAGCTTAGCGTCAAACGCCCTTACTGATTGCAGAAACAGACGTACAGTATATCTGAACATGCAGAGATATTTCTGTTCCTTAAAAAGAACTTGCCACTAACTTTTAAAAAAATATTATAATTGCTAGATTGCCTGTTATATTGCTAGTTCTAATCTTGCACATCTATGCTCAAAACATACTGCATATGAGGAACATCCTTAGCTTATATAATTGCATTCCTATGAACACTCATCCTACAATTATAGGACTAGATTACATTTGATATGTATGCTTTACCAATGCTCTTCACATTTCCAACTCCAAAGACTTTAATGGAGTTGGACATGCAATGAGAGCATTGGTAAAGCTTACCAGTCAAATGTAATTTAGCCCATAGTGTTGTTCCCCATGTTTAAACAGTACACTGTTATATTTTTTCTGTATTGCACTTTTGGTTGGTTGTGATATTACATTTGTTATGTATTGTTTTATTATGAATATATTTTATTGTAATATTTTTATGAGTTTTTACAACTTTGTGACAACAAGCAAATAAAACTGTTTTATTATTTCATATTCTCTTTTGAGTAAGAGTTCTTTATAATTATAAAGAAGCTATATCTAATCATTAGTCTGTATTGTGCCTTGGGACAATGTCCCATGACATTAAAAAAGAATCAGTAATTGGTATCGGCGAGTATTTAAAAAAAAGGATCGGTACTTGTACTCGGTCTTAAAAAAAAATGGTATTGGTGCAACCCTACCGAATACAAATAATTTAGATTTCCACAAATTTGAGTTGTGATGTTTTTGTAAGTTTTTTTGCAGGAGATATTAGTTTTACAAATTGGTTTTATTGAATCTAGGTCTTTGATGTGATATAAGGACCATTAAATACACTTAAATAGCATCATCAACAATTGCATAAAAAAAACAATGTAAGAGCACAATCTAATACGATCAGTAGTGTTTTTTTCTGGTTAATTTCAAGATTTTTAATTTTCCTGCCTCCTGTATCATGCTACAGTCATCAGCCAATCACATACTGTTAACATTTAAAAATGCTTAGTAGGAGCTGGTGCCTCAGAAAGCATGCATATAAAATATGCACATTTTGATAATGGGAGTAAATTGGATTTATATATATTTATATATAAATTATATGCTATATCTGAATTATGAAACTTTAATTTTGCCTTTAGTGTCCTTTAAAGGGGTCTTAAAGTATAGAAATAGAATGCTCTATTTTGTTAGACTATTTCTATTGCTCAATAAATTCCCTTTTTTACTATGTATTTAGTCCATTTAAGGAGGTTTACTCTCATGGTATTTATGATAGATAGACATAGATAGATTGATAGAAAGATAGATAGATAGATAGATAGATAGATAATAGATAGACAGATAGATAGAAAGATAGATGGATAGATGATAGATAGCGCTTTACAAATCAGTTTAATTTGATCATCCTTGATAGAAAATGACAACACAAACATTTCTAGAGTAAATGTGTTTTTTGTTTTTTTTATCAGGCTCCAGCCAGAGTTGCAAAAAAAAAAATCATATTTAGGTTTCCAGATGGATCGACTTCTTGAAGACAATTTCATGCTATAAATCTGCAGAGAAACAAAAACCTCAGAGAGCTCAAAGGGAAAAATATCAAAAGAAAACAGTGTGTCAGCGGATAAAATAAGATGTCTGTGAAATCTACAGATCCAGACAGAACAGGGAGTCTGTAAGGCAGATCGCATACTGGATTCTGATGCAGAGGGTCTGGGTTCAAGACTTACCTATAATGTACAATCAAAACGATTCTATATGGTATCTTTTCCATATGGTAAAGTTAGCTTAGCTTCAAGTATACATAACCTATCTGCAATAAAAGATCATTAGGTAATGGAGGCTAATATGCCCCCCCATAGGCTGATTTATTTGCGCTCAGATTTTAACCCTGCACATGCAAGAGGAAGATAGATTTTTAGCTCTTTAGAGGCATTATGTCTATTGATTTATTAACTAATTATTTTATTATTTAATTATTTAATTTATATCAAAGTGCAAAAAACAACCTTAAAGGGACAGTATAGTCAAAAATAAAATGTAATGATTCAGATAGAGTATGCAATTTTAGGCAACTTTCTAATTTACACCTATTATCAATTTTTATTCATTCTCTTGGTATCTTTAGTTTAAAAAGCTGGAAAGTAAGCTTATGAGCCAGCCCATTTTTGGTTCAGAACCTGGGTAGCATTTGCTCATTGGATGGCTACATTTAGACACCAATCAGCAAGCGCTACCCGGGTGCTGAACCAAAAATGGGCCGGCTTCTAAGCTTACATTCCAGCTTTTTAAAATAAAGATACCAATAGAACAAAGAAAAATTGACAATAGGAGTAAATTACAAAGTTGCTTAAAATTACCTGCTTTATCTGAATCATGAAAGTTTAATTTTGACTTTACTATCCCCTTAAAGGGACATTAAACCCAATTTTTCTTTCATTATTCATATAGAGAATACAAGTTTAAACAACATTCCAATTTACTTCTATTAGTTACTTTGCTTCATTCTTTAGATATCCTTTGTTGAAGAAATAGCAATGCACATGAGTGAGCCAATCGCATGAGGCATCTATGTGCATCCACCAGTCTGAATCTACTGAGCCTATCTAGATATGCTTTCCAGCAAAGGATATCAAGATAATGAAGCAAATTTGTTTATAGAAGTAAATTAGAAAGTTATTTAAAATTGCATGCTCTATCTGAATCATGAAAGAAAAAAATTGGGTTTCATGTCCTTTTAAAAATATCTGTTACCATGTATATTAAAAATATGTTACCACAAAAGTTTACTTTAAATTAACCTTGCGAGGTGAGGTAAATAAATAAAATATTGTTCCTTTTGTTAAATTGAATGCAAAATATTACTAAGAGACTTTTTTATTCAATTAATATGTGTTTTTTTAAAAAAAAAAAAAAAAATAATTAATTCAAGAAGATTTTTACACTTTATAATATAAGTTCCAATATATTCACAAAATAAGCATTTTGTCCAAATGCCACTGGCACATTAGAACAATATGGTTTCAATTTTCTAGTTTATTTTTAAAATAAATGATGTAAAGCTAGTTAGGAACAACATAGTCTCACAACTAGGCTTAGATTAATAAAAGTATGTTTTTAATCAAGTGCGGTAAGCTTTAATTTTAATATTTATGTATATTTTCAAACTGTGAGGTACATGAATTTCTTACGAGATTGTTTTTGGGGGGGTTATTTTAAAGGGACATTAAACACTAAATACATTTCATGCACCTCCCTCTAATTATGGGTGCCACCATTTTGAAACCTAGGTTTCCCTACAGGTATCGGAAGGAGAGTTGCTGCACATAGGCAAACACCTCAGAGCTGTATACAGTGAAAGCTAAATTTCAACATGGCAGCCCCCATGACTAGAGTGAGATGGGAAATAGCCTAATACTTTGCCTATAAAATAGATTTAGTGTTTAATGTAATATTAGTTTGCTACATTTGTCGTCAGAAATGTATCAAATGTCGAAAGTAATATTTTAGTTTTCTTATGTCATTTATTTAAACATTCTTAGAAAGTCTTTTCCACTGGTTACATAATTAGGAGAACACAATGAACCAGATTCATTAAAACTAAAATCTTTGAGAAAAATCACAGCAACATTTCAAAAAAATTTGTACCAGCCCCTTGTCACATCTGTGATGGAGTTGCTATTATAATTAAAGGGACATTATACACTCATTTTTTCTTTGCATAAATGTTTTGTAGATGATCTATTTATATAGTCTATAAAGTTTTTTTTTTAAAATAAATGTATAGTTTTGCTTATTTTTAAATAACATTGCTCTGATTTTCAGACTTCTAACAAAGCCCCAAAGTTTTATGTGAATACTGTCAGCTACCTTCTCCAGCTTGCTCCTGTTTGTGTAAAGGGTCTTTTCATATGTAAAAGATGTGGGAGGGGGGGGGGAGTGTCTTATTTGCCACTTGCAGTGGGCTTTCCAGCTACCTTTTCAACAGAGCCAAACTGACAGCTTCTAAGTAAGTTTTTAAACAGTTTTATACTGGATTTTTATATCAGAATCTGTGCATCTTATTCTTTATAGTAGTGTCTATTACATGCAGATATATGAAAATGAGTGTATACTGTCCCTTTAATGGTTTGGTATCTTTCTGGTAAAATCTCTGCTCTTAGTGCATAGATCGTGCTCTTTTGTAACGGATGCCAGCAAACAAAAAAAACTCCTTCAAAAAACAGTCCACATACATTTAAGCAAGAAAGAATACTTTATAAAAGTAAAAGAAAAAAGAAAAGTTAAAACTTCTAGACATGAGAGTGAGTTGAGATACTTTGCAAGGCCAATAGATTCTTAAAGGGACATAGTACCCATATGCTAAATAACTTAAAAGTGATGCAACATCACTGTAAAAAGCTGACAAGAAAATATCACCTAAACATCTCTATCTAAAAAAAGGAAGTTAGTGTTTAGCTATTGTCAGCTGCAAGTTGAAAAAAGCAACAGCCAATCAGCTTCATCACTCCTGATGTCACAGTTTGCTTTAATTTGATCTCATGAGATTGCACTGAACTCTTGTGAGATTTCATATTAAACGTCCGTAAAAGGACATAAAATCCTATATTTTTCTTTTATGATTCAAATAAATACAATGTTAAACAACATTGCAATTTATTTCTAATATGTAATTTGCTTCATTCTTCAGATATTCTTTGTTGAAGAAATAGCAATGCACATGGGTGAGCCATTGACATGAAGTATCGATGTGTAGCCACCAATCAGCAGCTATGGAATCAATTTAGATATGCTTTTCAACAAAGGATATCAAGGAAATAAAGCAAATTAGATAATAGAAGTAAATTGGAAAGTTGTTTAAATTGCATGCTTTTTCTAAATCATGAAATAAAAAAATGTTTTAAGATGAGGAGGCAAATAACATCACTATGCCTACACATGCCAGATCCACAAACCATTGCAAGTCCCAGGACTAGCATTCCGATTGGCTGCTTAAAGTTTCTTTACAATGAGATGTGGATACTGAGAACCTTTTGAGGTAAAATATCTTTTTTTTTTTTTTACATAGAGATGATCGGGTAATATTTTCTAGCCAACTTTTTACAGATATGCTGCATCACTTTCAAATACTTCAACATTTGGGTACCATGTACCTTTAAGAATTCTGCGTGACTACTATTAACGTAGATGAAATAAATCTACAAGTCAGCATCTTGTTTATGTCTATGAGGCCTCTGAGAAACAAAACAGACTTGTGAATATTTTACAAACCCAAACATTTTTATTAAAGGGATACTAAAGCCAATTTTTTTCTTTCATGATTCAGATAGAGCATGTCATTTTAAGCAACTTTCTAATTTACTTATATTGACAATTTTTTTTTCATTCTCTTGGTATCTTTATTTGAAAATCAGGAATGTAAGCTTATGAGTCAGCCCATTTTTGGTTCAGTACGTGGCCTGGGTAGTGTTTGCTGATTGGTAGCTAAATGTAGCCACCAATCAGCAAGTGCTACCCAGGAGGCTGAACCAAAAATTGCCCGCCATCTTAGCTTATGTTCCTGATTTTTCAAATAAAGATAGAGAACAAAGAAAATGTTATAAAAAGAGTAAATTAAAAAGTTGCTTAAAATTACATTCTCTATCTCGATCGTGAAAGAAAACATTTGGGTTTAGTATCCCTTTAAGAGGGATGTAGGTTTAAGGAGTGTGTGGCGCAACTTAATGCTTATACCCTTATATTTTAAATAAACAGAAATAATACAGTCTATTTCAGAATTATATCGGATATATTAAGAAATTGCCAAGTGCTAGAAAAATGATATTTTATTAGCTCAAGGATAAACAAAGATAAATATACAATAAAAACATATATATGTCTATACCTTAAATATTGAGTATATAAAAGGCCCTGTATGTAGTGTAGGCAATTGTGCTTGTTTATTAGGTCTTTAAGTAATTTTGACGGTTATACTATTTATTATATGATGTTTTTAGCTGATATATTCAGCTGTGTTGTTTGAGGAATCTTTAGTGTTGAAAGCTAATCTAAGTTATTGTACCTAGTACATAGAGATACCTAGTGCAATTCCCTAAAAAAGTCAAGAAACACGAGTGGTAATCTTAATATATTGATTTAGCATGGGAAAAAAACGTGTACGTTTATCTAGCAGAATTCGTGTAGTAGGTATACTATAAAAAAAACTCTTTGTTTGTTTTGGGAAGTAGATCAAAAAATTAGTAAATTCGTAAATTCAATTCAATCAGTAAAAATTAATAAAAATATGTAAAGTGAAACGATGGAGATAAACTAAAAATATGTAAAAATATGTAAGCCATAAAAATGCAATGTTAATATTAGGCAGAAATCTGGTTAAGCATAAAAATTCTCCTTCTACTGGTCGGCCGACAATTTAAAAATATGAAGGATGTTTTTTTAAAAGTTCATGCCTAGGATTAAAAAACCACCGGTGGATTTAATCTTAAAAAGTTCAAAAATGCTTTTTTGTATTTATGCGTGAATCTTATTTGCAACCTATTCAGTGACAGAGTACTCCTTGTTTTGTAATAATGTTATATTATGTTGCAAAGGAATGTTTCAAAGTCTGTTTGTATGTCCTTCTTTCGATGTGGATTAAATGTTGCCAGAGCTCTACGGACTAAAGAGGTTATGCAGTAAGGAGCGGTTTTGTACTTACTGTACTCTTAGCCGATTCTGGAGCCTGGTAGGGGTGTTGCCGCTCAGGGTGGTCTTCTTTATCTGGTCCTTGATCCTCTGACCAAAAGGGTGGAAAAGGTGTGTCCACCTCTGGAGTCGTGGTCCTCAGTTCAGGAGGCAGTTTTTGGAGGGCGCAAAAAACCCAAATGTGTTTTTTTGCTTGGTCTTTTCTCGCTTAAAGTAGATGCGAGATGAGAAGTTTAAAATCCAAGGTAGCTTATAGCGGATGGGTAATGGTTCTTTTTGTCACAGTAGGTATATTTGTGACTCAGGAGTGTATCAGAAGGGGTTGTCACAGTAGTCCGCTACGCGTTTCAGCCGTTACATTGGCCTTTTTCAAGCTGTAATACTGTGGGAGAGTTTGGCGGTCTTTTTATTTGTTCAAAATTGCACTTTGATTGGAATAATTAGATCAATTATTCAATTTGCCTTGAATCCTTGCACCGTTTTTTTGTGCATATATGTTCATCTTGTTTACCCTTTGCAGGCATTTTTTTATCACAGTTGGTATACATCGGTGTTCATAAGAAATCATAGTTCCAAAAAACATAAAGTGTATTAGAAAAATATTACACAGTGTGTAAAAAACTTCCTAAGGTACATTACATACATGAGAAATGATTTGGATAGAAATAAAAGCTAGATAGCAATGAAAAACGGGATTATCTTTGTTTTTCTTAGATCGTTTTTTGAAAAAGTTTAGAGATAAATTTACTTAAATTCTTTTCTTATTTTTTGAGAGATTTTTGGTTATAATAATAGATCTGCTTAGTTTCTTATTTGTGTGATCTATATCTTTATATTATTATAACCAAAAATCTCTCAACTTTTTCAACAAACGATTTTAGAAGAACAAACATAATCATAACTTTTTATTACTATTATTACTATCATAACTATTTTTTTCGATTCTTATGTATGCAATTTATCTTAGGTAGTTTTCAAAACTCAACCACAAAGACATGTATATCCCATAAATAAGAAAAGAATTTAAGTAAATTTATCTCTAAACTTTTTCAAAAAACGATCTTAGAAAAACAAAGATAATCCCGTTTTTCATTGCTATCTAGCTTTTATTTCTATCCAAATCGTTTCTCATGTATGTAATGTACCTTAGGAAGTTTTTTACACACTGTGTAATATTTTTTTAATACACTTTATGTTTTTTGGAACTATGATTTCTTATGAACACCGATGTATACCAACTGTGATAAAAAAATGCCTGCAAAGGGTAAACAAGATGAACATATATGCACAAAAAAACGGTGCAAGGATTCAAGGCAAATTGAATAATTGATCTAATTATTCCAATCAAAGTGCAATTTTGAACAACTAAAAAGACTGCCAAACTCTCCCACAGTAGTACAGCTTGAAAAAGGCCAATGTAACGGCCGAAACGCGTAGTGGACTACTGTGACAACCCCTTCTGATACACTCCTGAGTCACAAATATACCTACTGTGACAAAAAGAACCATTACCCATCCGCTATAAGCTACCTTGGATTTTAAACTTCTTATCTCGCATCTACTTTAAGCGAGAAAAGACCAAGCAAAAAAACACATTTGGGTTTTTTGCGCCCTCCAAAAACTGCCTCCTGAACTGAGGACCGCGACTCCAGAGGTGGACACACCTTTTCCACCCTTTTCGTCAGAGGATCAAGGACCAGATAAAGAAGACCACCCTGAGCGGCAACACCCCTACCAGGCTCCAGAATCGGCTAAGAGTACAGTAAGTACAAAACCGCTCCTTACTGCATAACCTCTTTAGTCCGTAGAGCTCTGGCAACATTTAATCCACATCGAAAGAAGGACATACAAACAGACTTTGAAACATTCCTTTGCAACATAATATAACATTATTACAAAACAAGGAGTACTCTGTTACCGAATAGGTTGCAAATAAGATTCACGCATAAATACAAAAAAGCATTTTTGAACTTTTTAAGATTAAATCCACCGGTGGTTTTTTAATCCTAGGCATGAACTTTTAAAAAAACATCCTTCATATTTTTAAATTGTCGGCCGACCAGTAGAAGGAGAATTTTTATGCTTAACCAGATTTCTGCCTAATATTAACATTGCATTTTTATGGCTTACATATTTTTACATATTTTTAGTTTATCTCCATCGTTTCACTTTACATATTTTTATTGATTTTTACGGATTGAATTGAATTTACGAATTTACTTATTTTTTTATCTACTTCCCAAAACAAACAAAGAGTTTTTTTTATAGTATACCTACCACACGATTTCTGCTAGATAAACGTACACGTTTTTTTCCCATGCTAAATCAATATATTAAGATTACTACTCGTGTTTCTTGACTTTTTTAGGGAATTGCACTAGGTATCTCTATGTACTAGGTACAATAACTTAGATTAGCTTTCAACACTAAAGATTCCTCAAACAACACAGCTGAATATATCAGCTAAAAACATCATATAATAAATAGTATAACCGTCAAAATTACTTAAAGACCTAATAAACAAGCACAATTGCCTACACTACATACAGGGCCTTTTATATACTCAATATTTAAGGTATAGACATATATATGTTTTTATTGTATATTTATCTTTGTTTATCCTTGAGCTAATAAAATATCATTTTTCTAGCACTTGGCAATTTCTTAATATATCCGATATAATTCTGAAATAGACTGTATTATTTCTGTTTATTTAAAATATAAGGGTATAAGCATTCAGTTGCGCCACACACTCCTTAAACCTACATCCCTCCTGCACACCACAACTAGATATTTTTTGGGGAAAATATCTTAGGAGTTAAAGGGACATGACACCCACATTTTTTCTTTTATGATTTAGAAAGAGAATGCAATTTTAAACATCTTTCTAATTTACTTATATTATCTAATTTGTTTTATTCACTTGATATTCTTTGCTGAAAAGCATATCTAGATATGCTCAGTAGCTGCTGATTGGTTGCTGCACATAGAAGCCTCATGTGATTGGCTCACCATGTGCATTGCTTTTTCTTCAACTAAGGATATCTAAAAAATGAAGCAAAATAAATAATGGAAGTAAATTGTAATGTTGTTTAAATTTCTATTCTCTATCTGAATCATGAAAGAAAGATTTTGGGTTTAGTGGCCCTTTAAGGCATACCCGAAACCAGGCAGCGCAAAAAAGTTTTAAAAAATTTCCCTACTTAGTATCCCTTTAACTGTGTTTCAAGTGTGTTTCCAATTTTTTGCTGTTGTGGTTACTTTTACGCTTTTGTAAGAGGTTCTCATTTCATCTGTGAGATTTGATGTTTCGTGTAAGTCAGGCAAATATGGCTGAAACTGGGAAATACTGATGAAGCAATGCTCAGTACATTTCCAACACTCTCTTCTATCTATTGATCCAGGCCAATGCTAATTTGTAGCAAAAATACAGATACAAACAAAATAAATGAATGCAGAATGAGTGTTCTGCTCTGAAATGCTTAAAAAACTATAATCATTTATTTAAAAAAAATAGCACAAAATGTTTCATTACGTGTTAAGAGAATTAAATCACTAATTCTCACCATTGAAAGTAAATAAGTTGCTGTTTAAAGGGATAGGAAACTCAAAAAAAAAATTGTGATTCAGACAGAGCAGACCATTTTAAAAAAGTTTCCAATTTACTTCTATTATTAAATTTGTTCCCATGATATTCTGTGTTGAACAGCTACCTAAGTAGGCATCTGGAGCACTACATGGCAGTAAAAACTGCTGCCATATAGTGCTTCAAACATGGGTCGGTCGATCCTGTAGAAAGGAATAGGAAGGCGCCACATAGGGTAATATCAAACCAGGAGACACAGACAGTAAGACAAATGGAGACTTACAAGCGAGGAGGCACTTTAGAATGCCAAGTTTTCGTCGCCCGACAGACAGAGCCACCAGTGAACGCCAACAAGTCACGAGGGGACGTACGGCCAATCCTGAAGACGCAGGAACCAACACCTCCAAAGCACGGCTCCAATCGTCAGTGCCAGTAAGAGGGGTGTGTTGAAGTGGATCAGTGACGTCACCCGAAAGCCACTCGCTTCCCTCGGCAAGCAGGCAATATATCGAAGGGTGGAATAAGGTCCAAAAGACAACAGCAGGGATATAAAAGCTTGTCACAATTTATTAAAATATATAAAAAAAACGTCAGCAACGCGTTTCTCGGCTACACAGAGCCGTTTCATCAGGCTGTATCATTTGATACAGCCGTGCTTTGGAGGTGTTGGTTCCTGCGTGTTCCGGATTGGCCGTACGTCCCCTCGTGAGTTGTTGGCGTTCAGTGGTGGCTCTGTCTGTCGGGCGACGAAAAGGTAAGGTGATACTTGGCATTCTAAAGTGCCTCCTCGCTTGTAAGTCTCCATTTGTCTTACTATCTGTGTCTCCGGGTTTGATGATATTACCCTATGTGGCACCTTCCTATTCCTTTCTACAGGATCAACCTTTGATTCATCTATCTGGGGAGAGCTGCCTCTGACCTGATCGTTCTTGGACTAATATTGTATTCCTTAGCGCATCTCTATAGGGTGTCATATCCCTATTTCTTCAAACATGGGTCGGTGCCTAAGCACAAGACACTGTGTTTCAACAAAATATACCAAGAGAACAAAGATAATTGATAATAGAAACACATTAGAAAGTTGTTTAAAAATTGCATGCTCTATCTGAATCACAAAATATTTTTTGTTTTTTTATCCCTTTAAGACTGATATAAATCCAACTGAACATAATATACAACAAAGACCAGAAGATGGAGTAAGACTAAAGTGCAGTTCCAGGGATTACATAAAGATTTTGTTTTTATTTAAAGTCAGTTACAGATGCAGGAATATCTTCAAATGCGAGCGGTATTAACAAATATGGTGGCTCAGCGTATTATGTGCTAGCCGCATGCAATTCCCAAAAGTAACAATTGCGCATGTGATATTGACCTAAAGACAGTCCTAGGAATGTTAAAATGAAATGGACGCAATCGCTACACTATTGGATGTGGCACGTAAAGTAGTTTCACATATACAATCCTCCTACTTTACTGGGCCGGCAATAGCGCTGATTTATGAGAATAAAAATTGTTTTATATGTTTTTCAGGCTTTGTTCCTAGACAAAAGTAAGGTTATATTATGACATATATGTTTAAAATGTTAGTAATGTGTTTCATTTGTGTATTATTATACTAAGATTTTTAACACTTTAAGGTTTATTTCCCATAAAAAAATTGCAGCAGATTTTTTTTTTAGATTTATTTAGTCTGCATTCAACATTCTACACAGTTTTTTTCTACATGGTCATAGCAAAGTAGATTAGATAAAATATACTCAACAGGCTTTTCAAGAGATTGATTTCTTGACTGCAAAACAATCCACAATTTGCTAACTTCATGGCAGTTTTAAAATGATTTTCAAAATATTTATAAAGTATGCAGTCCTTGTGCAATACACTGTGCATTTTCTTTTATATAATATGCATACATGTATATGATTTCAGGATTTTTTACATTTTCTAGTCAAATCTACAACTACTGTATTATTTTGTTACCATTATTTGTCCAAATCATATTGTGTACCCATCTGCCAAATCCTGAGAATATAACATATAAATATACCAAAAACCTGTCAATTCTAGACAGTAAATTCCTTAATTATATAGTCATAATAACTGGAATTCTAACACCAAGCCATGTTGAGAGTTTCCCCTACAAATTTAAACTTAATCTCCTAAAAAGGGATTAACAACTGTAGACACAAGTGCTCATCAGAGTTAATTTTAATATACTGGTTGTCCTATTAGACAATATTAGTCCAGAGAAACGAAGCCAGTAGCTTTGGTATCCAACAGCGCAACGTCATGCTGCAGATCCAGAGCTCAATGTAGCGTAGGCTGGAAGCAGTTATACTGTAAGGATTTCTGTCTCATAATCCCTATGTTAATTATACAGAGTGTCTGGCTGATTGCTTTTTCAAGCAGGGCCACTAAAGCAAAGCGTTTCATAAATACTAATTACTAGTTGTACTTCATTGGAAGAAGTATTTCTTCATGTCTTGAATGCAATATTGATGTGGTTTTGATTTTATTTATTCTTAATATTGCAAAGCAAAAAACATGCTTTTATGATCATAGACAAAAGCAACATTATATGCTTAGCAACTGCATTTAAGTCAATCATATTTTGTAGTTAAAGAGAAATAAAAGTGTTAAATGCTTTACTGTATTATAGCATTTTTTTTATTGCTTTACTGACTGTGAAATTAATTCAAGAGTAGCAATGCAATACTTGGACCTAGCAGATTACATCTGATGAGCTAATGACTAAGAGCCATATTTGTGAAGCCACCAATCACAAACTAGCTCTCAGTAGTGCATTGCCGCTCCTGATCCAACATAGTTATGATTTTCTACAAAAAATATATGCTCTCTCTGATCCATTAAAATTTAAAGGCACAGTGTACTGTAAAATTGTTTTTACCTTAATGTATTTCAAATGACTTGTTATATAAGCTGCAGAGTATAAAATGCACGAGAAAGTGCTAATTTAGGTTTATTTTTGTATTTGAAATAGCAGGTGTTGTTCTTTGGAACTACAACCCATCAAACTGGGTTAAGCGTGCAGGGAAATCAGATACCCTTAGTTTTTCACTATTTGCACACACACATGCTTCCTTATATTATCTCTGTAAACCAAAGCCCAATACCTAGATCAACTGAAAATGATCATTTTATAGTTTCTCTCTTCTACCTCCTGCAGGGAGTGTAATTTCTTACTGACTTTGTTTACACAGCTTTTCTATAGCCTATACTTAAAGGGACATTAAACACTAAATAAATACTAGATAGAATGATGCATTCAAAGACAAGATAAGTCTGGGAATAACATGTAGATGTATTTTTTAAAGTTTTATTAGTTGTTTAAATATTGACAAAATAGGTGTAAAGATTTAGTGTCTATAAAACAATGGGAGCTGCCATGTTGTAACTTAGGTTACTTTCTCTGCTGTGGCCTATAAGGGACAGTTATAAATAGGTCACTAGAGTGTGCAGCTAATGGCTGTGTGGAATATAACAGAAGTTTTCAATTCCATTCCTAACAGGGACTGAAATGCTCACAATTTTAGAATGGAATTACAGGAAAGGGGGGCAAAATAAATAATGAAAGTATATTGTAGAATCTTTTTATATATATGATTTACAATTTTATATTGCCATCTAAAAGTGTTTAATGGCCCTTTAAGTATAGAAACTTTTAGAATAGATACAGATACCACAGGCATGATCAGCTATTGCAAATGCCAAAATTAAGTAAAAGGAGCTAGTTGTAAACAATTTAATACACTCCAACAGGTAGAATGGATTACTGGAAGCAAATTATGGTGGAGAGAATTTTAGGATTAACTGTCAATTTAATTTTAATGTCTCTATAATTATACATACATAAAGCTTGTTTATAAATTATTAGTTCAAAATTTTGCAGAACTTTCTGGCAGCTAAGGGGTTACACTGTTTTTTTATATTTCTTTGGGGATTTCCATCTTTTTTTTATAATTAATTTTATTTTTAGGTAGTAAAATCTTTCAGTGGACTCCTCTTTCTCATTTTAATCACAATTACTTGGCAACAAAAAAAAATCTATGAAAGCTCTAAGCCATTTCAGTCCATCAGAAAAGCAATTATTTGAATGTGCAAAGCCACTTCAGTTAGTAAATAATTTAACAGGGAAATATACTTAAAGAAACAGTACAGATAATGTAAATGAAATCCCTTTTGGAATATAATTTACATATTTTGTTTGTAATGTTTAAAAAGGCAACTTTTATGTTTGTTTTTTTAATTCCTTGATCGCCCAACTGCTTGTGCATTTTTTTTTTAACAAAGGTATGCTCAGTAGTCGTTGTAGAGGAGATGCAATGCACATTCTTGTATCTTGTAAGAGAGAGATTTCATGTAAGCTCTTTCAAGCCAAACCTACTATATATAAACAAAGAATCTCAATGTTATTGTTTTTGCAATTCTATGTTTACATTGGTTGAACTTGACAGCACATGCGCATAGTCAGGGATACAGTAGTATGCACTGTTTTGCTTTATTACACAGGAGCATATTCACAAGTGGATGTGTGTTGGGATTTTTGCTAAATAAAAAATCAGACATAAAAAGTGATCTTTTAAATATTGCAAGTTGATTCATTTGAAAGTTAAGTACTGTAAAAAACATATTTTGGATACATATTTTAAAGGGAGATTTAATTAATAATATATTTACAGTCCCTTTAAATGCAATAAAACATCACTTAAAAAATATAAGTCGTATAACAAATTATAAAGGGTATTTTATGATCTTCATGATGATTATATTTCATTTCATAACATCATTTTTGCAATACATTTTATTTTTATTAAAGTACAAAATATAATGTGTATATATTTATGCACAAACCATTTAATGTTGAAAAAAGCTGCATGAATAATCAAGAAGTGCAACTTGAAACAGGGCAAAATGTAATTTCTAGTTTGTGAAAAAGAAAAACAGTCCACAAATCCTACAAAAAAAGTTTACAAACTACTGATACAAGTTACAGAAGGTGTTATCATGCCACAAATGCATTTAAAAAGCTTGTGGTAAGTGGGTTATCACATTGGGTTTTAGAGGGAGACAGACTGCATGAGAATTTAAATGAGCAAAATTGTTCCCTTATCTTTGATATTTTAGTAAACAATTTCATAGTTAAAAACATTACAGCGGTTCATTTTAGAGATAATTATATTTTAGTTTCTAGTGTTAACAATTATTAATATTTAAATGGGCTCTTTATGGTCATTTGTATCTTAATGAATCCTATTTAATGTAAAGATATTATGCTTTTCAGCAGAACTGCTTTTCAAGCCTGCTGTGCAGTCTTTGTGTGCATTATAAAATATTTTTTTAAAAAAAATAATAATTAAAGGGCCATTATAGTCAAAAAATGACATGCTCTAATCCATTAGACCATGTCATTTTAAGGCTATGGGGCCGATTTAACAGTGTGCAGACGGGCATGTTCAACTGTAGCGGATCATGTCTGCCACACATCGATAAATGCTGACAGCATACACTGTCGGCATTTATTATTGCACAAGCATTTCTGGTGAAATGCTTGTGCAATGCCACCCCATGCATATTTGTGGCCGCTAGCAGAGGGTGTCAATCAACCCAATCGTATCTGATCATGCTGTTCTCTGTCCGCCGCCTCAGTGGTGGTGGACGAGATAAGAAGCAGCGTTCTTAAGACCGCTGCTTCTTAACTCTTGTTTCCGGCGAGCCTGAAGGTTTGTGCAGAAACAGATGCATAGTGATGCATATAGGACTTGATAAATCGACCCCTATCAATCAACCTTGCAGTACTGTGTGTTTAACCCACTCATATACACACTACACATAACCCCACTCATATGCAAGCAAACCACACATACACACAACACTCATATGCTTGTATACTACACATACAAATATACACACACCACACATACACACACTCATACGCACGCACACCACACATACACACACACCACACATACACACACTCATACGCATGCACGCACACCACACATACACACAACACTCATATGCTTGCATACTACACATACAAATATACACACACCACACATACACACACTCATACCCACGCACGCACACCACACATACACACACTCATACCCACGCACGCACACCACACATACACACAACACTCATATGCTTGCATACTACACATACAAATATACACACACCACACATACACACACTCATACCCACGCACGCACACCACACATACACACACACCACACATACACATACTCATACACATGCACACCACACACACACATCACACATTTACACACAGAATACACACACCACACACATACATGCATCACACATATACACACACAATACACACACCCCACATATACACACACCACACATACACACACACACTCATATGCACGCACATACATCACACATATACACACACAATACACACACCACACATATACATGCATCACACATACACACACTTATATGCACGCATGCACACCACACACACACACATATACATACACAATACACACACCACACATATACACACACCACACATACACAGTTACGCACACACACCACACATATACACACACAATACCCACACCACACTTATACACGCACCACACGCACCACACATACACACACACACCACATACACACACCACACATAACACATACACAAACACACACCACACATACACATCACACATACATATACTCATATGCACACACATCACACATACACACACACACCACATACACACACCACACATAACACATACACAAACACACACCACACATACACATCACACATACATATACTCATATGCACGCACACCACACATACACACACACCACACATACACACACTCATACGCATGCACGCACACCACACATACACACAACACTCATATGCTTGCATACTACACATACAAATATACACACACCACACATACACACACTCATACCCACGCACGCACACCACACATACACACAACACTCATATGCTTGCATACTACACATACAAATATACACACACCACACATACACACACTCATACCCACGCACGCACACCACACATACACACACACCACACATACACATACTCATACACATGCACACCACACACACACATCACACATTTACACACACAATACACACACCACACACATATACACACACAATACACACACCCCACATATACACACACCACATATACACACACTCATATGCACGCACATACATCACACATATACACACACAATACACACACCACACATATACATGCATCACACATATACACACTTATATGCACGCATGCACACCACACACACACACACACATCACACATATACATACACAATACACACACCACACATATACACACACCACACATACACAGTTACACACACTCATGTGCACGCACACACACCACACATATACACACACAATACCCACACCACACTTATACACGCACCACACGCACCACACATACAAACACATCACACATACACACACACACCACATACACACACCACACATAACACATACACAAACACACACCACACATACACATCACACATACATATACTCATATGCACACACATCACACATATACACACACACCGCACATATACATACCACACATGGACACCATACATGTACCACAGCATCTGCACAGGTTTGTGGGATATTTGGATTTACAAGGGTGACACTGCAGCCAGTACATCTGTAATGATAGGTACAATTGGGTGTAGAGCAGTGGCATTGTGATAACTTTCAGTCTAAAAAAGTTCCTGACTGTAAGTAAACACACACAAGAAGCCAGAAACACACCCAGCTCTCCAAATTTTACCTTCACTACAGCAGCGACAAACAGAGCCCTGGCTGGTGAAGGAACAGAGAATCCAAGCTATAACTACAACCTGCTTCACTCCATACCCCAGCTCTGTGCTCTTGTAGCCTCCAACTTTATTTTTTGAGCATCCTGCAGTTTGCTGGCTGCCTGGTATCTACCCTCCTACCGAATACCCACAATATAAGGATACCAATCCAGTCCAACCGGGGATGTCTGCTATCCGAGTGCTAAGGCCTTAGATATTCAAGGGTAAAACAAAGCTTAGTTCATCCACTTAGCCTTTATTAAAGGGCTTTATTAAAGGTGCAGTGGCAGCAGCTAAAGAGGAGGGATACTCTTGACCGCTGGGGATGTGACTTCAGAGACGCACTTCCACATTGGATTCTCCCACCAGGAGTTTAATCGCTTCACTGACGCACCAAAGCAAGAGATGCACGTGGCAGCACAAGCAATAGGGTCAGTGGTATTCCTGCACAAAGCATTAAAGTGATTTTTTTCCAGCGCATTGTAGGGGCTAAAGTAACTAACCCCTGACCCACCGGGCATTTGCCTGGTATGCCCAATGTTCAAACCGGGCCTCCTCCAGCAGGTAAAAAAAGATCAGTAGGAATGCATTAAAGGGGCAGTCTAGTCAAAATTAAACTTTCATGATTCAGACAGGGCATGTAATTTTAAACAACTTTCCAATTTACGTCTATTATCTAATTTGCTCAATTCTTTAGATATCCTTTGTTGAAGAAATAGCAATGCACATGTGTGAGCCAATCACACAAGGCCTCTATGTGCAGCAACCAATCAGCAGCTACTGAGCATATCTAGATATGCTTTTCAGCAAGTGATATCAAGAGAATGAAGCCAATGAGATAATAGAAGTAAATTAGAAAGTTGTTTAAAATGACATGCTCTTTCTAAATCACGAAAGAAAAAAGTTGGGTTTCATGTCCCTTTAAAGGAGATAAAATGTTACAGTACACTGTCCCTTTAAATCAACAACTTATTATTTTCTCATAAAATATATATAATTCCCATACATTTACGATTATCCTCTAATGTGTTTTGCTTGAGAATAACACCCTTCATCAGAAGATAACCTTGTGAAGCCTTTAATAATAAATTATATATGTGTAGAATGTGTAGAGTTGTCATTTTTATGGGTTTTCATACAATTATTTTCTTGTAGATTTTTTTGTTCTGTGTTGTCTTTCAAGTGACATTATACAGGGTGAGTTTGTAATGTAATTATTAATTATGTGTAGTAAAAGAAAAGTTTACAATTTATTGTCACTATTTGTTTTGTTTTCGTTTAATCTATCTTTGAAAATTGTGGGCTTTCTAATTTAACTGAGCATCTGTAAAGTAGTGAGAGCCACCATGTTAAAAGCTAGGTATCCCATTATCGAATGTATTTTACTTAGCTGCAAATATAAGACAATAAAGGGGTCAATCACATTTCTTTTGATAAGTTTATCTAATGAGTTTTCTACAAAATTCACCATTAAAGGGACACTAATGTCACAAATAAACTTTTTATGATTCAGACAGACCATACAGTTTTAAAGGGACAGTAAACACCAGAATTTTTGTTGTTTAGAAAGGTAGATAATACCTTTATAACTCATTCCCCAATTTTGCATAACCAACACAGTTATAATAATATACTTTTTACCTCTGTGATTACCTTGTAGCTATGGCTCTGCAAACTGCCCCCTTATGTTAGTTCTTTTGACAGACTTGCATTTTTAGCCAATTAGTGCTTGCTCCTAGGAGCTTCACGTGCCTGAGCTCAATGTTATCTATATGACACACATGAAATAATGCCCTCTAGTGGTGAAAAACTGTCAAAATGCTTTCAGATTAGAGGTGGCCTTCTAGGTCTAAGAAATTCCCAATTTTTAAGAGTCCGAAAAAACTGCTCAAAAATATTAGACTATGAAGAACAGGCAAATATTTTAAGAATTTTTTTTTATGACAGGGGCTATGATGAAAAACTGTAGAGCAAGCTTATACTGATGTAAAAAAAAGTAGATAGAAGTTACTCACATACAAAAACAAAGAAAAGGATATGAAAGGTATAGAGGATCAGAACATTAAAGTCCCTTTCATTACCCACTTCAATGGGCAATATAAAAAAATAGAAACAATTGTAAAAAAACACTGGTATTTTGTCAGAGAAGACCCCATCATAGGAGATAAGATAACCATGAATCCTACATTTATTTATAAAAATCACAGAATTTAAAAATGCTACTGGTCCCTAGCGAGTTTAAAAACACGAACCAAATCAGCAGACTTGGAAGGTAAAGAAGTAAAAGTCTGTTTTCCGTGTTTTTGCTGTAAATCTTGCCACTTTAGCAAAAAAGTGAAGAACTTTACATCAAGTCAAACGGGGCAAACTTTTGAAATCAATGATACTATAAGATGCACAGACAAGGGGGTAGTCTACATAATCAAATGCAGCTGCAAAAAACAGAACTACCAGAACCCTTAGAGAACGCATTCGAGAGCATTTGTGCATCATAGAAAAGGGTAATAAGGATACACAACTCTATAAACACTTTTAGAAGTTTATAACAACAGATTAAAATACCTAACTTTTTGGGGAGTAGTAAAAGTCAAGCCGAACTGGAGGGGGGGGACTTTGAAAATAAACTTTTAAGAATAGAAGCGAAACTAATATACAAAATGAAGACACTACACCCCCTTGGCTTAAATTCCGAATTAGATGTTACCCCCTTTATGTATAATTAATAAGCAAGCACTATGAATATGAGCACTGCATAGATATTTGAATTGATAACTAATGATCAGATAGAGCTCCTCCTCTTTTGAACAACCCACCAATAGATGGAGAGGAAGGCCTATAAAGGAAGGATCAGAGCTACACTTAACACATCTTGAAAAAGCCCTTGCATGGGGCGAAACCGGTCGATGTGATACTGAGACATTGCTAACATACAGAGGATTACCACTAACACTAATACTATACCAACTTGGAATAAAGGTATAAAAGATTCACCAACACAGTGCAGTACAACTGTACAACTGTGCATTCGTGCAAAGAAGAGGAATTTTAAAGAAAACATACTGCCGATCACCGGCATTATTGTGAAAAGGCTTGCATGGAATCAGAGGATTGTTGGAAAACAGAGGATCTTTCCCAAAAAAAACCTGCACGAAATAAAGGCAGAGACTACCCATCAAAATTGTGGAAACACAATTGCGCTGAAATAAGAGCGTGAAGAGTGTGTACAGTCCTCTATCAGCAAAAGACACAAAGCGGCCAGTAATGCAATTAAGGAGGTAGCGGAAAATTTAAGGATCCTAACCTTTGCTAAAATACAGCCAAGAACTCGGATAAAATACAGCCACCACAAGCGGTTAAAACATTGCGAAGAAAAAGCCAGCAAGTATACAGAAATTAACCCCAAGGAAAAACGAAAGACCAAAGGAGGCTGAATAATACTAACGGAGATCAAAGCCGAATCGAAAAATCATGTGACGAGATAACCACGCCCATAGAGATTGCACACAAAGAAACCAGCTCATAACAGAGAGCCGTTATCTCGGACGAATATAAAAGGTAAGCCAAGGGCTACGAGACATCTCGGCAGAGGCCATACCTGATACAAAAACTTTCTGAGATCCAATAAGTGCCGCTGAGCACACTGAGTGAATCACACCATCTGGGAAGCACAAAGTATCCATAGCAGACACAAGTTGTCCATTGCTTTTAGCATTTACCCAATGACTATTTTTTAGATAAATTGGACGTCCATTTTTTAAAAGTTTTATGTATATGTGTCGACACACCTATTATGTATGTTGTATTTAACAGATTAATAAATTTGTATATCTGTCACTCCTATGTATAAATTTCATTTTTAAGTAAAAACTTCATTTTTAATATATAAAAAAGTTGTTACTCCTATTTATAAAATGTTGTGCTTAGTACATTTAGTGCTTAAATATATCCAGTACTCATATGTATAAATTCCGTGCTTAATGCATCTAGTGTTTGAAATATAACTAGTGCTTGCTTAGAATAGCATTTATTTAAAAAAAAAAAACCTTGGTGGAATCCCCCAGCTACTCCTAGTGAATAGTGCTTGTACATTTCACCACTTTGCCTAAGAAATTAGCATATGAACCTCCTAGATTTAGCTTTTAACTAAGAATACCAAGAGAACAAAGCAAAATTGGTAATAAAAGTAAATTGGAAAGTTGTTTAAAATTACATGCCCTATTTAAATCATGAAAGTTTTTTTTTTACTTGACTGTCCCTTTAAGAGACTTTCAAATGTACTTATAGTATCAAATTCTGTGTACTATTTTCATATCTACACTTTCTAAAGCACTATCTCAAACTGAGCATGTGCAAAAGCTCAGTGTATACATATATAAGTTTGTTATTGGCTGATGGCTGTCACATGATACAGGGACAAACTCTGTAAATTGTGAAATTTGTCAGAAAAAAATCTACTAGTCTTTTAAAATTCAGTGTAAATGCTATTGCATTTTCTTTTTAATATACACATGGGGCACAATCAGATATGTTGCATATTTTTCAGCTCACCTGCTGAAACCCACATCACCCGTAAGTTCACCTCACACATAACACACGCAGCCATGAGTGGCGAGATGAACATGGAGTAAAATACATCCATTCTGTGCACATAAGTCCATGCCCTGCCTTTGTGATACCGACTGCCGAAGCCAGTTCTATGTTAGTTTATCGGATTAAAAAATGTGCACTCCATCAAAAAACAATGCGCATAACTTGTCTGCTGCGCCGAGTATGTGATCGATCGATTAGAGAAATATTTGGTGACTCTGGTTTTTGCGCACGTCACCAAATATGTTATTGAGGCCTTGTTTGTGCAATTTCACTGTATTTAAAGGGTAGGGGGGATATGAAACTGAAAACTTTTCTTTCATGATTCAGATAATTTGAAACAGTTTTATATTATAATTCTATTATCTAACTTGCTTAATTCTCTTGGTATCCTTTGCTAAAGAAGCAACAGTGCACTACTGGGAGCTAGCCAATGCCATGAGGCATATACTGTATGTGCAGCCACCAATGAGCTGCTCCTGGGCCTACCTAGGTATCTGTTTCCCCAAGGATACCAAAAGAACAAAACAAATTAGATAATAGAAGTAAATTGGAAAGTTGTTTAAAATCGTATGTGCTATCTGAATCATTAGATAAACCATTTGGGTTTCATGTCACTTTAAAGTCTTGAGGGAGTTTTGCACATAAATCATTTATTTAACTTTTCTAAAGGACTGTGATTGACCTAAAAGTGTCCAAACACTGAACTATGCAATAAAGGGTGAGAGGAAATCCAGTTGGATATTTACTTTAACATTGTCATATTCCATGCAGTAATTGTTTGCACAGTTTAGTGTTTGGACACTATTGCCTGTTTTATAGCTGTCTCTAATTTTCCTCAGCAAAAAAACAAACAAAAAAAAACACATTACTTTATAGAAACTAAAACTTTATGCATTCAGATTAGGCGGCCTTCAAGGTCTAAGAAATTAGCATACGAACCTCCTGTGTTTAGCTTTTTTTTTTTTCAAAATTTTATTTTTATTGAGGTTAGAATAGTTTATACACAACAGTCTCATCAACCAAAATACAGATCACAACATAGGTTATACTGACATGACTTGACAGTCCGGGCACCTCATTTTTCTGTACATTTAATAGTTTTGCAATGTCCCCAGACAGACAGGTCCAATCAAGGGACCAAAAACTGAATAAAGCCTTAGAGGACATGTTATCAGAGAAAATAGTAGAAAATAGGACTTCAGTGTTTATGTATTAGAAACGGGCTGAGGACTAGACATATGCTATCAACATAAGGGCAGTATCAGATATGGTCATTAGATAAAAGTGAGGTCTCAGAACGGTCCTCAGTAATTATAAGCTTACTTATATATTAACACCGAACAATGATAAAATTACAAACAGTAATAAACTATTATCTTGGATAATCTTCAGGGAACTAGGAAATCCTAACCACAGTTAAATTTCCTATATTATAACCCCGGGAGCCTTTATATATGAATACAGGGGAAATCTTAGTCATGGCTCTACTGGTTGGGCAGAGACTCCTTAACTCTGCCAAAAAGAAGTGCAGGGGAGGGAAATTCCTCCCTAACCGCACAGATTTGGTGGGGGAGGGGGGCGGAGGATAAGCCAGGAATAGTATATTTTGTCTTTGCTAACTTACATACCTAACAATTAAGTCCACCCTATACTAGATATGAGATTAATAAGGAAAGTCTATATATATAGCCATTTCTCAAAGGTTCACAAAAAAAATTATATTCTTATAGGCATTGGTTAATATTAACTATAAGATAAGTGTATAACCTGAACATAACTTAACAAAACAAAATAGCAAAATGCCAGTACTGTTATCATCTGGATCAGGGCATTTTGATGGGGATCATGTTTTCTAAGTGCATGGCAGAGTTATAACGGTAGTCAGAAAGAGCAACCTACTAGTAATATAAAGCAGTAGTACTGGAGAGATCTGCTAATCTATGTGGAGTTGGGGCCATAATACACATCAACAGTGGAGTGGTGTGCCCGGTGACCCCCCCGCCCCCATCATACCATATCAGAGATCTGGTCCAAGGACTGCAGTATAGGAAAATAAGATCTCACCCCTCCTGTAGCATGCCATAGTTATTTCTGATACCCTCAGATCTAGAGCAATAATACAGATGAATACATTGTTACATTAAGATGTCTGTCAGGCATATGGCCTAAGATACGCAGCTGACTAGGAAGCATAACTAATAGAGTTACAAATATAGGGTCTGATTAATTACAGAGCTTATGTTATCGTGAGATCAGTGCACAAAAATAAGAGGAAACACATCTATCTAATAACTAAGTAACGCAGTATAGCATAGTAGGTGTACAAAAGCTGCACTGACTTTCAGTCAGACCTCCCTGTTTATATGCATATCCATTCTTTTTGCAGTGCAGACCTATACACCAGGCAGTAAGAATATAGGCATATACAGGAATTGACATTAGGGTACAAGATATTATGGAGCCCTATATAGGCAACAACATTTTTAGGTGGTTGAAGTACAAATAATATAATTCACAAGAGGATTTAATTGCAAAGTCCACACATTATCAGACAAAAATCTTCATGAGTGCAGATGTCTCAGTTACGAATACTAGGGAGTAATTCAGTAACTCCAAACTTCCAGCTCAGCCAGGAGCGTATAAGGACCTTGCTGCATACTACCACCCCTGGCTTTCGCTGCCCCAGCAAACTGTCACCCAACTCCAACTTTCATGCAGGCGCGGCCAGATTCTCCAGGGCCCAGAAAAGCCCCCGCATGTGTGTCCGTGTTAGAATAGCTGCACTGCATGTCCAGGCTGTGTAAGAGGAGTGCCCACCTGACAGAATAATGAGCCTTGGAATTTGCAAGTTCCTGATCGGACCGGGCCATGACTTTTTCCCCAAGCATCGCAGGGACCTCATCTGCATTGTACCCCACCTCCACTTCCTCCCATAGGTTCACGGAGCTCTCAACCAGCTCCCGATCTTCAGCCGCAGTTCCCGGAACAGAGGGACATGGTGAGTGGCTGTTGCTTACATTAACTGGGGCGGGCTCTGGAGGGTTGGTTGGCTCCGGTGTAGAGTACTCGATGGTGTTCCCCTGATCCACACTCATGTGCTTAGATGGGGCCACAACCGCTCCCCCATATGGCTCAGCGCTTTCTTCCTCTACATCTCGGCGTGTGATCAGTGAAAAGAGCCGGTCCAGCCTACTATGAATGTAGCGCTCATACTCCTCAAAGAGGGCTAAGATAGCTGCGCGGGAGCCCTCCATGTTGCGCTGCCCGTAGCTAGGCCCCAGTAAGTCTCCCTGATCGTGTACTGTGAGTATAGCTCCCGGGTCTTCTTCAAATCTTCACCTCAGGCTCTTAGAGAGGGATTCAGAGTCAATCTGTCACTTGATATGGGCTAGCTGGTCCAAAATAACTGTCCAGAGACTTTGGCGGCTTGCTCCGCCCCCCCTGTGTTTAGCTTTTAACTAAGAATACCAGGAGAACAAAGCAAAATTGGTGATAAAAGTAAATTGGATATTTGATTAAAATGAAATGTGGTCACTAACAGTAATGCTTGCGCAAAGAAGTTTATTGTGGGTGTTTGCGCATGTCAGGTTTTTAGTTCGTGTTACAAGTTAAAAGTAAATGCGATCACTTGAGCGCAATTGAAGTTAATGAGCATCGGGTTAGAGCGACTTTAGAGCTCTGGTTAATTGTTTCGGAAAACAAAAAAGTGTCACAAAACACGGCAGAAATGCGTTACAAAGTACAGTTACACTCATAATAACACTATCTAATAAAAAAATATTTAAAAATATTGCAAATAAAAGTTATATTGGCTCAAAGAGAGGTCTCGTGTTGGGAAAAAAGGCAGGAAAAGGACTTTAACACAGAGATACATACATATTTGAATCATGAAAGTTTTTTTGGGACTTGACTGTCCCTTTAAGGAGAAAATGTTATCCACTATCTTATAAAAAAAATATAAAATAAAAATATAAAGACATAATGAAGACAAAAAATGACCTGCAGATTGTGCTTACCTTGTCAAATAGCACTTAGAAATAAATGTATGGTGTTTCTCCACATTATTAAGACACCTTTAAAGTTACAAATTGCTTGGTATTTATGTCTACAAATAATAAACACATTTAGCTTATTGGAATGGGAAAACTGTGCATTCTATACAAAGAGTTATTGTCAAGTACACTTCCTGAAATGTCATGGTATTTCAGATTGGAAGTTGTTACAATTGCCTGTTATTTTATCCTGTGATACAAAAGAACAAACCGCTGTGAATCAAATGTACCCTATTCAAATATGATAATGAAAATATCACATTGGAAATTAATAATGGACTCTTTCTGACAGAACTTAAAATATATTCTTTGTTATTCGTTGTTGTTTGTCTGTTACGTTTGATTTTAGGAGTTTGCAAAACTGTGTTAGAACTTGGGAAGTTGGGAAGTTACTGAACAGGAGATGGTTTTATATGAAATATGTGTCTTAATCAATCTTATTAATTCACTGGGCTCCAGCAGAGATGTTAAAATTGTGACCTTTTTGCAGCTCTCAATCATATATTTTTAGATTCTCTAAAGACATTCATCACTTAAAAGCACAAAAGCATTTTTTTATATGTGATGGCTGCAAATGCATGCATGACAATTTAAATGTATCCCTCTAAGTGTAATGTATGTGTTGGCATGTATCTATCTATCTATCTATCTATCTATCTATCTATCTATCTATCTATCTATCAATACAGTGTGTTTGTGTGTGTGTATATATATATATATATATATATATATACTGTATATATACATATGTTATGTCAGAAATCTTTTGCAAACATATTTGCATGTCCCTAAATTCCTTTTTTTGTTCTAAACAATATTGTCTTTCATATCTCTATGTTTATTTATACCACTATATGTATATAGTGTAAAATTATTATTATTATTATTCTGAGCAGGAATAATTGCGAATATAACATGTGATCAGGGTATCATATGTATTTATTTGCAATCAATGGATATTTTAAGAGCTGGGCCAGTTTTCTCTCTGCACCTGTGTAACCCCTCCTGATTGCAGTCTAGTTTTAAACACCACCCCTACACAGGTGTTAAAAATGGGCTTGCATATAAGATGACATTTCTTAATGAAAATGAAATTCAAGAGAAGGAAGAAAAACACTGAAAATAACATGACAGTAAAGAGGTGATTTTAATTTCTGCTGTATCTGATTCATGACAGTTTAATGTTATGTAGACTATCCCTTTGAGCTATTAGTTTAAGTTTATATTGAATCAAACATCATTCAAATGTTAAAATCATTGTCTTAAAGGGACACTGAACCCAATTTTTTTCTTTTGTGATTCAGATAGAGCATGCAATTTTAAGCAACTTTATGATTTACTCCTATTATCAATTTTTCTATGTCTCTTGCTATCTTTATTTAAAAAAAAGAATGCATCTAAGCTTTTTTTGGTTCAGGACTGTACAGCACTTTTTTATTGGTAGATACATTTATCCACCAATCAGCAAGAACAGCCTAGGTTGTTCACCAAAAATGGCTGGCACCTAAATTTACATTCTGGCATTTCAAATAAAGATACCAAGAGAATGACGAACATTTGATAATAGGAATAAATTAGAAAGTTGTTTAAAATTTCATGCTCTATCTGAATCACGAAAGAAAGAATTTGGGTTCAGGGTCCCTTTAAATATTACACTGTGTGTCCTAATGTCATCATTAATGTTTAACTTTAATACTAATTTCACATGTACATACTTTCAAAGTATAATATACAATGTAACAAATGGCACTTACAAGTTCTGATGAGTGATCAATGACACAAGTATCGAGCAATTTGATTTGCTAGTGATAGAAGAAAATGTATATTTAAATCAGATTGGCTGATGTCATAAATCATTTGGTTATGCATTTCCCAATCAAAAGTGGTGGAAAATTTCACTAGTTTGTGGGTTGTTTTTGGGTATTGTATCAAATTTGGTGCGAAAAGTGTTGCGTCAAATTTGGTGTTTACATGCCTTAAACATGGTGCAAATAGATTTATCAAAAAAAAAAAAAAAAAAGTTAGCAATAATATGTTATAAATTTGGAGCAATACTATTGTCCCCTTGCTTTGAAATAAATAAATTATGGATTATGTTACATCTTTGTCTCTCATTAAATTTGTATCCCTATATCTACTAGGGCACCATATTTGAAGCAATACTTTGCACCATATTTGGAGCAATAATATTGTTTTTATTTAGAAATAGTATACAATTTTAATACAGTTTCTAATTTACTTTTATTATCTTATATGCTTCATTCTCTTCAAGCATCGAACATAACCTTTCTGTGTTTTCAGACTCCCATTGATTTCTATGGCATTCGCGGCCTCAAGGTTGGCGGTTTGAATGATAGGTATGCTGCGTCGGAATTGACACGAGCGTACCTGTTGAATGTTTGATAAATTGGCAAGAGGGTCAAAAGGAGTCAAATGTAACGGCAGATGATAAGTATTCCGCTTGAATAACACAAGCATTGATCAGCGTCAGATTGATATCGCGGGAGCGTATATTATGTTATCAGTTGAAGCTTTGAGAAATTGGCCCCTTAGTGTATTGTAGGAAGTGTTACTGCCCATTACTAGAGGGCAGTAATCCCTCACTATCCCTCTAACTAGAATGTGCTCTAGCGCCTCCCACCAACATGACAATGTTCTGAACATATGTATTAATAAAAAAAAATATTCCTATATATATCTGTATATACAGTATATGTATATATCTATACCTATATATAATTTTATATATATATATATATATATATATACAAAACATGGAATGGAACTGCACTCTCAAACGGGACTAGGTACACCCAATGACCCTGCAACATGCTCAGCCCTGGGTGCTTACTGGCAGTTAACCCCAGGCAGGTCTGGGTGCAAGAAACATAGGGAAAATTGCGAAACAAATTAATACAACACACAGAGAAAGTCCAGCACTCACTTACAAGCTCTCAGCTAAGATTAAAAGCAAAAATGGAAGGGTTTCACAAAATATTCCTTAAGTTTTATTTATCATATAAGAATACATTACCCCTACTCCACATGCCCGATGTCTTGGGGTCACACTTGACTCAGATATTTCTTTCATTCCTTACATTCAGTCTTTGGCTAAAGCCTGCCACTTTCACCTTAAAAACATCTCTAAAATTAGACATTTCCATGCACAAGACACAGCTAAGATTTTAATCCACTCTCATCCTTTCCCGCCTCAACTACAGCAACTCCATTCTCTCTGATCTCCCTAGCTGCTGCCTAGCTCCTTTACAATCCGTAATGAATGCCTCTGCCAGACTCATCTTCCTTACACGTTGCTCTTCATCTGCTGCACCTCTCTGACAATCCCTTCACTTGCTTCCTCTTGCCTCCAGGATTAAACACAAAATTCTGACTCTGACATTCAAGGCCCTCAACTGCACTGCTCCCCCCTATATCTCAAACCTCGTCTCCAGATACTCTCCCTTTCGTCCCCTTCGCTCTGTTTATGATCTCCTATTCTCCTACTCTCTTGTTAACTCCTCACATTCCTGTTTACAAGACTTCTCCAGACTGGCTCCCATCATATGGAACTCTCTGCCTCGCTCCACAAGCCTCTCCTCTAGTTTTGAAAGCTTCAAGTGCTCCCTAAAGACTTTACTATTCAGGGATGCATACAACCTACACTAACTTTTCCTAACTCCATTGCTTTCCCCTTGAACCCCTTAGAATGTAAGCTTATGAGCCCAACTGCATGTAGATCACTCTAATAAGAGCTGACTACAACAGTGCAACTCTCGGCAGGGCCCTCTACCCATTTGATCCCTATAATTGTTACCTTGTATACCACCTATGTTTATAGCGCTGCAGAATCTTATGGCGCTCTACAAATACCTGATAATAATAATAACCTGATAATAATAATACATAATCCATCCACAAAGGTAAGTCAGTTGATGGAGATGTGGAGTATATAGGCATAGATATATATTGTACCAAAATACCATCATATATATTTTGAAATATGTATTTATGAATAAACAGAACAAATTCTTCTATGTGAAGAACATTGGAATGTAAAATATTCATATTTTCATGTCGGGTTAGCACACTTAAGAATATGCGTTCGGGTTAGTGCGCGAGTGGGGTGTTTTTTTTCACTTTTCCTCTATTGACTTCTATTGGGTAATAGATAACTCTTTACTTTCAATACGAGCGAAACCCGATGCACGCAAAACTATTACTTCTAGCACAGTTAGTGTGCCAGTGAAAGCACTAAATAGCGCCCTACTTATAATCTGGCCCTCTGTGTTTAAGTTTTGAAAAATAAATGCAAAAGACGGCTTATTTATCTAAATGCCACACATGTGAAATTGGAATCCCTTGCTGCTTAACTGAAATTTTTAATTAAACATTCTCTCAAAACTGTTTGTAGTTTTCTTATTTTAATTTTAATAATAATGTAACAAAGCTTAAACTCAAATGCTATTATATTCCAGAGATATTTGCAAGTTCATACTGTGCATGGTTTACAACAAACAAATCTCTTTTAATGAAACGTTGCCTAGAAAATGTGTGTTACCGCACAACAGCTGCGCATATGATTGATCAAATGTCTGCTTCTTTATATGTCATTATATAATTGAAAACTTTAAAAAACAAGTGTCTGAATACACACAAAATATAGCACATTAAAACTACTGAATTGAAAATCATAGGTGCAATTCTCTATTAAGGCAGCTTGCAGTTATCATTCTTTAATTTTAATAGTAGTTTAACACAGCTACAACTTTCTAAACAGAACCACGGCTCATTTTTTATATAGTTTAAGATAAAAACAAATATGCAGTGAAAATAATTTAAAGAGACATTATTTGATAAATCTGATATTAGAAGTAAATTGGAAAGTTGTTAAAATCAATATTTGAATCATGAAACAAAAAAAATTGGGTTTAATGTCCATTTAAATTGAGAGTTTCTTGTAAAACATGAAACTTGTTAGATATGTGCATGATCGAAAAATTTGTTTCGGTTCGGATCGATTCAGAGTTTTACGAATTTTGTTTCGGATCGATTCAAATTCGGAAAACTTCAAATGAATTTGTTTCGGATTCGTTTCGGATTCGAAAAAATTCGGCTGGATTCGATTCGGTTCGGTTCGGAAATTCGGAATTTCGGTATGTGTGCTGTGTATTAGACTGGTATTATGTACTGTATATTAGGTGTAACCCATAGCAGAGTGATATAACCTAAAATACTGTACAATACTAGTGTAATCCATGGCCATCCGAATTTACCGAATAAATCCAAACTAATTCGGAATTATTCGGTAAATTCGGCAGTATTTTAATTCAGAAATTCGGATCGATCCGAATCTCCGAATTTGCCAAATTTCCGAATCGATCCGAAACGAATTTCACATGTCTAAAACTTGTGTCAAAGTCAAATCATCATGAAATTGCAACTGCTAAATAACTCAAATGTACAGATAGTTTAGGAGATAGAGTATTTTTTACCTGTTTAACCCCTTAACGACCGAGGACGTGCAGGGTACGTCCTCTAAAAAAATACCCTTAACGACCAAGGACGTACCCTGCACGTCCTCGGTCTGGAAAGCAGCTGGAAGCGATCCTGCTCGCTTCCAGCTGCTTTCCGGTTATTGCAGTGATGCCTCGATATCGAGGCATCCTGCAATAACATTTTTAAGCCATCCGGTGCAGAGAGAGCCACTCTGTGGCCCTCTCTGCACCGGAGATTGTTGGCTTACCGCGTTGGTGGGTGGGAGGCTGGTGGGAGGCGGGTGGTGGCCATCGATGGCCTTGGCGACGTGCAGGAGGGGCGGGATCGTGGGCGTGGGTGATTGGGGGCGCGCACTGACGCGCGCGCGTGCACGGAAGGGCGGGGGCGGGCGCGTGCACGGGGAGGGAGCGGGTGGGAACCGCTACACTACAGAAAAAAGTTAAAAAAAAAAATGCAAAAAAAAGGGAATAAAAGTTTTTTTTTATTAATCAATTAAGGTGTTGGGGTTTGTCTGTGAGGGGGGGTGAAGCTACACTACAGAATTTATATTTTTTTTTTTAAAAAAAAAACGTTTTATTCTTGAAACTGGGTACTGGCAGACAGCTGCCAGTACCCAAGATGGCCCCCAATAATGCAGAGGGGGAGGGTAAGAGAGCTGTTTTGGGGGTGGATCAGGGAGGTTGGGGGCTAAGGGGGGATTCTACAAAGCAGCATATGTAAATATGCTAAAAAAAAAAAAGAACAAATTAAAAAAACCTTTTATTTTAGTACTGGCAGACTTTCTGCCAGTACTTAAGATGGCGGGGACAATTGTGGGGTGGGGGAGGGAAGGGAGCTGTTTGGGAGGGATCAGGGGGTCTGATGTGTCAGGTGGGAGGCTGATCTCTACACTAAAGCTAAAATTAACCCTGCAAGCTTCCTACAAACTACCTAATTAACCCCTTCACTGATAGCCATAATATACGTGTGATGCGCAGCAGCATTTAGCGGCCTTCTAATTACCAAAAAGCAACGCCGAAGTCATATATGTCTGCTATTTCTGAACAAAGGGGATCCCAGAAAAGCATTTACAACCATTTGTGCCATAATTGCATAAGCTGTTTGTAAATAATTTCAGTGAGAAACCTAAAATTGTGAAAAATTTTACGTTTTTTTAAATTTGATCGCATATGGTGGTGAAATGGTGGCATGAAATATACCAAAATGGGCCTAGATCAATACTTGGGGTTGTCTACTACACTACACTAAAGCTAAAATTAACCATACAAGCTCCCTACATGCTCCCTAATTAACCCCTTCACTGCTGGGCATAAAACACGTGTGGTGCGCAGTGGCATTTAGCAGCCTTCTAATTACCAAAAAGCAACGCCAAAGCCATATATGTCTGCTATTTATGAACAAAGGGGATCCCAGAGAAGAATTTACAACCATTTATGCTATAATTGCACAAGCTGTTTGTAAATGATTTCAGTGAGAAACCTAAAGTTTGTGAAAAAATTTGTGAAAAAGTGAACAATTTTTTTTATTTGATCGCATTTGGCGGTGAAATGGTGGCATGAAATATACCAAAATGGGCCTAGATCAATACTTTGGGATGTCTTCTAAAAATAAATATATACATGTCAATGGATATTCAGGGATTCCTGAAAGATATCAGTGTCCCAATGTAACTAGCACTCATTTTGAAAAAAGCAAAGAACATGTAAACATTGGGTATTTCTAAACTCAGAACAAAATTTAGAAACTATTTAGCATGGGATTTTTTTGGTGGTTGTAGATGTGTAACAGATTTTGGGGGTCAAAGTTAGAAAAAGTGTGTTTTTTTCCATTTTTTCCTCATATTTTATAAAAAAAATTAGAGTAAATTATAAGATATGATAAAAATAATGGTATCTTTAGAAAGCCCATTTAATGGCGAGCAAAACGGTATATAATATGTGTGGGTACAGTAAATGAGTAAGAGGAAAATTACAGCTAAACACAAACACCACAGAAATGTAAAAATAGCCTTGGTCCCAAACGGACAGAAAATGGAAAAGTGCTGCGGTCATTAAGGGGTTAAAGTCATATTTTCAAAAACATCTTCCATGCAGTAAATACTTTTTTTTTCTTTAAAAGGATATGATAGAGCATTTGATTTTAGACAACTTTCAAATGGTGCTTATATTATCTAATTTGCTTTGTTCTCTTAATATTCTTTGTTTAAAAGCATACCTAGGTAGGCTCAGGGGCAAAAATGCACTACTGCATTACTGATTGATGGCTGAATATAAATGCCTGTTGTCATTGGTCCTATGAGTTCAGCTAGCTCCCAGTCATACTGCTTCTTTAACAAAGGATATCAAGCACATGAAGCAGATTCGTTAATGATAGTAAATTGGAAAGTTGCTTAAAATCATATGCTCCCTCTGAATCGTGAAAAAAAAGTGTTTCATGTCCCTTTAATAATCATGTGTTACATTTTAGCTCCAGTAAAAAGTTGCTCTGTGTTTGAATAAGCTTAAAGGGACATGAAACACAACACAATATTTAATGATTCAGATAAAGAATACAATTTTAAACAACATTCCAATTAACTTCTTCTTCTTATTTCATATGCTTCATTCTTCAGATATTCTTTGTTGAAGAAATAGCAATGCAGATGGGTGAGCCAATCACATGGGGCATTTATGTACAGCTACCAATCAGCAGCTACTGAGCCTATATAGATATGCTTTTTAACAAAGGACATCAAGAGAATAAAGCAAATTAGCTAATAGAAGGACATTGGTAAGTTGTTTAAAATTGCATGTTCTTTACAAATCATGAAAGAAAAAAGGAACAGGAAACCACAACATTTTCTTTCATGATTTAGATAGAACATACGGTTTCAAACAACTTTCCAATTTACTTCTATTATTACATATGCTTCATTCTCATGTTATCCTTTACTGAAGGAACAGCATTGCACTACTGACAGCTAGATGAACACATCTAGTTAGCCAATCACAAGAGACAAATGTGTGCAGGCACCAATCAGCAGCCGGCTCCCACTAGTGTAGGATATGTGTATATTATTTTTTAACAAGGGATGTCAAGAGAACAAAGCACATTTGACAATAGAAGTGATTTTAAAAGTGTCTTAAAATGAAATGCTCTATCTGAATCCTGCAAGTTTAATTTTGACTCTCCTATCCCTTTAATAGCTTGGATATAAGTTTTTAAGGTGATATTTTATTGTTGCATTAATCATTAAAAAAAAAAAACTCATGTCAATAATAGAGTCTAAAATTTTACTCAAATGTAAAAATAAAATCAGGAACATTATTGTTTTGTGCTCTCTGTTAGTGGAAAATTGAAATTAAAATTTTGAGCCCCCCTCCTGTGTAAGCTATTTAGCTATTTGTTTTGTGCACGTTGCCTGTTTTAGGGGGTAGAGTCACAGAGTTAAAGGTTTAAATTTAAAAATTTGTGTTTAAGTCAAAATTTGTGCATAAAATGAATAAAAGAGCAATATTTAGCATAAGAAAGTCTTTTTTGCAAGTTTTGTTTAATGTATGTTGTATTTATATATGAGGGGTGGGATTAATTCATAAAAATGGATTGGAAAACATGAGAATGGAAGAATGATCGAATGCTCAATTAGCCTTGAACCATCGACCATGAGGACTGACTTCATAATGCATTTTGCTTTGCCAACTTAGCCACTGCAACAGCACATAGCTAGCTTTTTCTAATTTGTTTGCTTTTAAAGGGACATGAAACCCCACTGTGATGAGAGTGGGAAGTGATGTTACCGGATGGGGGCGGGGATTAGGTCCATTATTGTCTATGTTGCAGTTACTGAGTGAGATGTAATGTAACAGGTGTATACTTCCATGCTCTGCAATAAAATAGTGTTGTACCTACTATGCTGTGTCCTGCATCTCATGACATGGTGTCAGAAGTTCTTGCTTGCGCTTCAGTTTCCTGATTGATGAAGATGTTGAAGTTTACCCCACCTGAGCCTTTTGATTTCTCTCAGCCTGCAGCTTGGCCCACATAGCGTCAGTGGTTTCAACGCTTCAGGATTGCTTCCAAGCTGGACAAGGAGAGTGGTGAAGTACAAGTTAATTCTCTTTTATACTCAATGGGTAAAGATGTGGAGCCAGTGTTCAATGCCTTTGCTTTCCAAGAATTTGACTTTGACATAGTTATGAATAAACTCAGTGCCTACTTTGTACCCAAAAGAAATGTGATTCATGAGAGGGCTTGTTTTCACAAACGTGCCCAGCGTGTGGGAGAATCTGTGGAGTCATTTGTGCACAGCCTGTATGAACTAGCTGAATTCTGTGAGTTTGGTGTTGCTAAAGAGGAGCAAATCAGAGACAGAATAGTCATAGGAATTGCAGAAGCTGAAGTCTCACTGAAGCTACAGTTAGAGGCTGATTTAACATTGGATGGGGCTATTAGGATGGCCTGCCAGAGTGAACTGGTGAAAAAGCAAGGTGCTGATCTGAGGTCTGAGAGTATTGTGGATGAAGTGCAGCAGTTCAGGAGAGCTGCTAGTTGAAAGGCATAGTGTGAGCGGTAGACCAAGGGCAACAGATAGGCCCAGAAGAGGATGGGTGCAGCATGCTTGCTGCACATGGTGCAACCGTGCCCATGATCAGAGTGGCATATGCCCTGCTAAAGACAAAAGGTGTTGAAAATGTAACCAAATGGACCATTTTTAAGTGGTGTGTAAAACTGAATATATTAAAGAGATGCAGGTGGATAGCGACCAGGAGGGTCAAGAAGTGTCCTTTGTAGGGTCTGTTGTTGAACGGCCTGGTTCAGAGGAAGATTGGAAAGTTACTCTTACTGTAATGGGAGCCAAAGTTGCCTTTAAGATTGACACAGGAGCAGACATCACTGTTATGTCCCTTGCAGCATTCATAAAACTGCCTCGACAGCCTCAGCTGGTGAAAGTTACAACAAAAATCCATAGTCCTGGTGGTCATATTGAATGTGCGGGGAAATGTCTTGCCAGCTGAGAGTACAAGCAGAGGAAATTCACCATGTGGGTGCATGTGATTAGAGGTCAGTGTGTTAACAACTTATTGAGCAGAAAAGCAGCCTGTGGTTTGGGCCTAGTAGCCAGAGTGAATGAGATTTCAGAAGATATGTTTGGTGAATTGGGACTACTGAATTGCAACCCAGTCCGAATATCACTTAAAAGTGACGCAGTCCCATACAGCATTACCACTCCCCGTAGAATTCCGTTCTGCCTATGAAAAATATGGGAGTTATTGAAGAGGTTGTTGAAACAATGGACTGGTGTGCCCCCATTGTGCCTGTTGCGAAGAAAAACAGGAAGGAACACATCTGCGTAGCAGAGGAAGCAGAGGAAATTCACCATGTGGGTGCATGTGATTAGAGGTCAGTGTGTTAACAACTTATTGAGCAGAAAAGCAGCCTGTGGTTTGGGCCTAGTAGCCAGAGTGAATGAGATTTCAGAAGATGTGTTTGGTGAATTGGGCCTACTGAATTGCAACCCAGTCCGAATATCACTTAAAAGTGACACAGTCCCATACAGCATTACCACTCCCCGTAGAATTCCGTTCTGCCTATGAAAAATATGGGAGTTATTGAAGAGGTTGTTGAAACAATGGACTGGTGTGCCCCCATTGTGCCTGTTGCGAAGAAAAACAGGAAGGAACACATCTGCGTAGACTTGAAAAGGCTGAATGAGGTGGTGAAGAGAGAGAGATATGTGTTGCCAACACTTGAAGACATAGCTCTGAAATTGGCTGTGGTGAAGTTCTTCTCTATACTGGATACTTCCAGAGGCTTCTGGCAGATATCTCTAGATCCAAAGTGCCGCAAACTGACTACCTTCATTACACCGGTAGGTCGGTTTTGCTTCTGTAGACTCCCCTTTGGGATATTCTCTGCTCCTGAAATCTTTCAAAGAGAAATGAGTTCTTTCCTAAGAGACCACGTGGGCACGGCAGTCATGGACGACATCTTGGTGTATGGCTCTACATTGAAAGAACATGATCAGCGATTAAGCTGTGTGCTGCAGACCTTTAGAGAGTCCGGGCTGAAGTTAAATAAGGAGAAATGCCATTTTAGGAAAACTGAGTTATGTTACTTTGGGCATATCATCAATGGGGATGGCATCAAGCCGGACCCCGATAAAATCCATGCTATTGAACAGATAAAAAGTCCTTCTGATGTACATGAGCTGAGACAAATATTGGGCTTTGTAAATTATTTGGGCAGGTTCCTTCTAAATTTATCCACAATACTACACCCTATCACAGAGTTGCTAAAGAAAGATGTTGCCTGGGTCTGGGGACCTTCACAGGAAGAATCCTTTTGCAGGTCAAGTCTCTGCTGGAGTTTGCCCCAGTGTTGGGGTTCTATGACCCTTCCAAAAAGACTGTGGTTAGTGCTGATGCGAGCAGTTATGGGTTAGGGGCCACCCTCCTGCAGTTAAATGAGGAAAAACTACAGCCCATCGCCTACTGTTCCCATACACTGACGGATGCTGAGTCGAAATACACCCAAATTGAGAGAGTGTCTGGCTGCAGTTTGGGCCTGTGAGCGCTTTCAGCATTACCTAGTGGGTTAAGAGAAATTTAGTCTGGAGACTGACCATAAACCACTAGTCCCTCTAATCAACTCCTATGATATTGACAAAACACCCCTAGAGACTTCTAATGAGGCTGCTCAGGTTCAACGTTCAGGCAGTGCATGTGACGGGGAAATAACTGGTTGTGGCAGATACACTTTCCAGGCTCCCGTTGGCTGCTGCTGAAGAATCTTCAATGGAATCAGATGTGAAGGTTTATGTAGATTCAGTTCTGGCCTCCAAATCCATTTCTTCAGGGAAGCTAGAACAAATAAGAAAAGAGACATATTTAGATACAGACCTTCAAGAAGTTATAAAGTACATAAAAGAAGGTTGGACCGAGAGTCGGGCAGCCTGGACGTCTTTAAGTTCTTACCAGTCAGAAAGGTCGCAGCTCACAGAGCTGGATGGGTTGGTGCTGTTCTAGGACTGCATTGTTATTCCATTGTTTGCATGCGGCAGGAGATGTTAAACAGGTTTCATGATGGCTACTGGGATCAGTTCTGACATTGCAAGCCATGTGTCAAAATGTGCCTTTTGCAGAGAACACCGGCCTACTCAGAGAAGGGAGCCCTTCATTTCTACTCCGCTACCTGCAGGCCTGTGGCAGAAAATAGCTGCTGATTTGTGCGAACTGCACGGGAAAAAGTACCTAGTCATGACTGACTACTATTCCAGGCATTTGGAGATTGCACCCTTGAATGAGATCACAAGTCAAGCTGTTATCACTCATCTCAAGAGCTTGTTCGCCCGGTGGGGCATACCAATGGAGTTAGTGAGTGATAATGGAATGCAGTTTGCTTCCACAGAGGTTCAGTTCTTTCAGCAGTGAATATGATTTTGACCATTCTACGTCAAGTCCACTGTGCCCGCAGGCCAATGGAATGGCTGAAAGGGCAGTTCAAACAACAAAGTTCATTTTGAAGCAATCTGTCAGTATATTTATGAAAATCTTAGTAGTTGCTCTCCAAATAATATATCAGCTTATGGCAGGGTTATAACATAATACAAATAATAATTATCCTTAAAAATAGAAACCCTTAATCAACATGCATCTACTAGAAATCATACAATTAATATAAATATCTGAATTCTTTTATTTAGTTAATATCCATGAACATTTTTGAAATATATTAGAATATGACACAATATTATATACGTTAAAACCAACTATTAAGATATGCTATCCTTCTTATAAAACCCAGAAAAAATTATCCTTAAAACCAACCTTTCATTCAGAGCTGCATTTAAAATATTACAATGAGACTAAAACCTTTAACATCCAAGCAACACAATTCTAAACAGTGCTTATAAACAATAGGATAATATATATATTCTGCTATTTAACTGCAATTTATCCTAATACAATATTAATTTACAATATCAGAACTTGCACAGATGAGTTACTTAGCCAATCAGATATAAATGTAAACAATAATACAATATACACTTCTGAATTATTATTATATATTTGCATAGATAAACAATTTAAGATTGGGATTAGTTTAACAATACATAGGCTATGAAATGCTAACTTGAAATATGCACTATTTCCTTAACTCTGCTACATACAGCAATAGTAAATGTTTACTTTAAATGCTTGCATACAAATAGGCAGGCTAAGAGCTATTCAAGGTTATGCAATACAATTTAAAAGCCCAATTTGTTCTTTCCAATCTTCCAATTGTAATTTTACTGTAGTGACTATGCATATAACTTATCTTACCAAAAACCTTGTATACATTACCAAATAAGCCAGTCAATATCCGGTTTCCAATGTTTCTCAACAGATCCAATTTCACCTCAGAAATTCAAAATTGGGGATAATGCATATGGAGTCCAATAGTAGGTGTGTGCTTTAATAATAACCACAGTAGTAATTCCTTCAGGATTAGCCAACAACCTCCTCCTCAGTCTCTATACTTGGGGTTAAATCATCTGATCTCACCCTTCCCCTTTTTTGATTATTATCAGTCATTGGTGAGTATTGGGAATGCTCAATGGAAACCTTGTCTCGGATTGGCCCTCGTGCTTGTCCCGGCCGGTTGGTTTATCTGGGAATGTGTTGCCAAAGAGATGCATCCCTTCAACAACCAATCATCTCATGGCTGCAATTCTCGCATCATAACACTGGGTGGCAGCATTACAAACAGACAGCACAAAACAATGCAGCATGACAATACATACAAATTAATTTAACCAACATTTTTAGACAGTGAAATATTTCTTTAAACTATGTAATAACTGCCATAATTTCTTGTATAAATCTCTCCCAATATTAATTATAGAGGAAGCAGCATCAGATCAATGTCCTGAACATTATATTAAAAGAATTATGCTGCTAATTATTTTGAAATGAATGGCATTTAAACATCTGTCATATATGTATTTACACAATTTCAGCCTATTTCACATTTCCAATAGTTCTGTCTGCATTGTGTTCTAACCATGAATATACCATATTTTATGTTTCTAATAAGCCCTGGATGTATGAACCTTCTTCATGCAGGTCTGAAATTATATGCCTGAAAAATACAAACAATACAGAGGTTATTAAACATTTTTGACTGACTAAAACAGTTACCTCCCAAGCTTAGCAAATACCCATGTAATAATAGAGAATTAGACAATTTCCAAAATTTCTATATTTAATACATTCTGGGGCATGCATTCAGGGATGATTATTTTCTGTATGTTCAGTAAGTTTCAGAGTCACACCATAGCATTTGTTTGTTGGCTAAGGCCTTCACTGCCCCACCCACATAGCATGGGGTCAATCCATGAGTAGTTGTAAAAGTCACAATACAACATATTTTCTGTTTAGCTAGCAATGCAGACGTATATTCTACTTGCCTATCACATAGTTGTTTTAAAATTTCATTTTGGGCCATTTGCTTTCTCTGTGTTATCCTCCCAGGCTCTTCGTCTTTTACTCACCACATGGGGTACAGAGTGCTATGAAATTTGCACTTCCTAATTAAGAAACAAATGTTTCCCTTTTGTCTCTTGGGACCTGTTGTCTGTAGTTTATCCTGGAGATGTATATTCAATTTGTGAGGGTTTCTGAGTCAAACCCTAACATCAGAATTTAAACCTTATTCCAGTAATATCTGATACAAATATGGTTTCATACATAAACATATTTCCCTCTCCTATTGACATACATATATATATATATATATAAATATATGTGTGCCCTGACAAATCTGAGCCGTACCTGGCCCTCTTGTCCTATAGGGCGACTTCCATTCAAGCCACAGGTTTTAGCCTGGCACAGCTGATGCTAGGATGATAGATTTGCACCACCTTACCCTCTGTGGGTGTCTTCCAGCCAACTAGCTCTATTCCTTGGGACAAGGTCGTTAGGAGGGCTGAAGAGGCAAAAAGGGGCTATCGATTCTTCTATGACAGGAGACACTCTGTGAGGCCCTTGCAGGAGCTAAATGTGGGGCAAAGTGTCAGAATTAAACTGGATGATGAGAAGAAATGGAAGACGCCTGCTACGGTAATTGGACGCTCTCCAGAACCAAGGTCTTATGTAGTCCTTACTGATGGAGGGACAGTCACACATCGAAATCGAAAACATCTTCAGCCTGTACCTGAGAGTTTGGAACTGGATGCCTCAGTACCACCACCGGTGGGATCCCCAGTTTTAAGAGGGGTGCCTTCCCCTCAGCCAGATCACAGCGGGGATACGTCTTTGCCTCCAGCAGACTCTCAATCACCTTCTTCTGTATCAGAGGACAGTTCATGCAGAATGACATCAAGTGGAAGAGTGGTGAAACTTCCGGCCCGATATCGGGATTAGCACTAGTTAGAACAGTGACCGAAAGTATGGGCAGAATAATCCCATGGTCACTGTGGACTAGGGTAGTCTACCCCGATGTTCAAGTCAAGATGTCATTCATGTTGTTTATACAGATATCCTCTTTAACTTGTTATTTGTTATATGCTAAACTAAACTGTTGTTGTATGCTTCCTTGTATACCTTGTTATTTGATGAATTTAAATTTAAAAAAAATGTATGGTTTGTCCTTTGAAAAGGGGGAAGATGTGATGAGAGTGGGAAGTGACGTCACCGGATGGGGGCGGGGTTTAGGTCCATTATTGTCTATGTCGCAGTTACTGAGTGAGATGTAATGTACCCGGTGCTTTGTTCTTATGGTATTCTTTATTGAAGAGATACCTAGGTAGGTAGCGTGTACATTTCTGGAGCACTACATGGCAGGAAATACTGCTAAAAAGGATACTATAGAAAGTACATTTGAAAGTACAATTAATTTGGACATTTTTTTTAAATTTTACAATCTACCTTAATAATAAAAGAAAAAGTATTGTTCATGTCCCTTTAAAGAAGTAAAGAAGCATAAAACATTGTGAATACTTGAGAGTATTAAAGGGACGTATTATCACAAGAGATTGCAAGCTCACCAGTGTCATCTTCCTATACCTCCGTCCCTTTTAGGCATTTGCGTTCAATTAGGTCCGGATTCAAAGTCATAATCAAGGAAAGCCGATTTTAGAAGCTACCCAGAACAGCTGAATAAGGTCTGGATCAGAGGTTTGTCCTTTCTTTTGTATGCAGCTATTAAATGGACAGTCAACTCCAAAATTGTTATTGTTTAAAAGGATAGATAATCCCTTTATTACCCATTCCCCAGTTTTGCACAACAAACATTGGTTATATCAATATACTTTTAACCTCGGTGATAACCTTGTATCTAAGCCTCTTTTGACAGCCCCCTGATCAGATGGCTATTTATTTATGATCTATTGACTTGCATTTTAGCAAGTGCAGTATCATCCACAACTCCACGGGAGAGAGCACAATGTTATCTATATGGCCAACATGAACTAGCACTCTCCTGTTGTGAAAAGCTAATAAAAAAAAGCATGTGATGCCTGTAGTGGCTCAGAAACAGACAGAAATGTAGAGGTTTAAATGTTATAAAGTATATTAATATAACAATGTTAGTTGTGCAAATCTGGAGAATGGGTAGTAAAGGTGCTATCTATCTTTTTAAACAATAACAATTTTGGTGTTGACTGTCCCTTTAAGTGGCCTCTAGAGTTTGAGAACTATCAATACTTGTGTAGTGGTAACATTATGTTTGTAAGATCAGTCTGATAACAGGAAAAATGTTCCAACGAGAGACAACCGGTTTATATCTTCCTAAAGATATCTGAATTTCTAGGTTCGTCCATTGGAATGCGTAGGGGGGGAATTCTGGCTTTCATTTTGATGGAAGGAGCGGCAATGATAAACTTACCATTGAAATTCATTTGGCAAACATTCACCAACAAATAAAAATCAGTGCTTGTTTGATTTCCAAGTAACTTGTTTTATAGAATGGAAATAGCACTCCATGACAAGATGTTTGCAGTCTGTGCCAATAAATATACACTGTATTTACAGTACAGATATAGAAATGTGTATGTATACATACTTTCATACACAAATCCTTTTTTTAGCATTAGAACATATTTTGTACAAAATACATAAATCCAACCTTTTCAGTGTTTTTCAGTAACACAATAATCATGAAACTACATTTCTTTTTTTTTTAATTCAACATATGTAATCTATTTTCTCCTCCTGCATCCCAGATGAGCTAATCCATATGTCCTCCTATCTAAACAAAGTTACTGGAAACATTATTACGATATTATATTTGAATCTGGCAGTGAGACAAAAACTACAACATTGTTAGTGTTAGTACCATAGTAAGAAAAAGCCTTTCTTCTGCTTAGAAAGAGTTCCTATGCATGGTAATAGACAGCCAGCATCATTGTAAGCTCTACCACCTACAACGCTGACAAAGAGCCTATTCATTAACAGAAGAGCGCACATGGTTAAAGACCAGGCTGATAAAATAGAGATCTTTTTATAATTTGAAGAGGTATAGGTTAGGCTATGGCAAGGTGTTTATACTGTGTAGTAAGTTAGCTTCTGCTATATGCTGAATGACAAGAGCACAGGGACTTGCAATAAGGTCTGCACTGAAACACTTTGCCTTGAAACATATAGTTGTAAGACAGTTTGAGAAGTAACTTGTATGCAAGGTTGCAGCCCCATGAAGACAAACATTGTTTTAGGCTGAAGTCTGCCATCAACACCCAGATTTTTTTTTTATGACTGCATGACAGTTTTGATATTAAATATAAACTCCAGATTTCATGTTATAGGTGATATAAACCTATGTCAAACTTAAAGAACACTGATAGATTAAAGACCATGTAAAAATAATATACAATTAAGAAAACATACCAACCTCTTGAAATGCATTACAGCCCTTTATAAATCAATTTAAAGGAATATTATACTAATATTTAATATGACAGTGTAGCAAGAAAACATGGATTACTTTTTGGACACATGTTAATGAATTGTTTACAGAAATGTACTATTAACGTGATGGGTAACTCTACCCTTTATAAAAACAGTTCCGGAATGTTAGTTATATTTTAGACAGAGTTTAATTCATCAGTTGTAATGATGTTGCACTATAACTTACTTTTTAAAACAGATAAGAAATTCAAAATCCCTGCGCTCCACCTCCTACTATGAAAGTCAATTTGTCTGTGAGCTAAAGGTTTGAACCATTCTCCAATCAGTGCTTGCCCCTTGGGGGGCCTTTTGTTGTAGCTAAAGTTACAATTAAAACCGTTAGCAAACTATTGATCTAAAAATGTCAATGCTCTAGTAGGGTATAGTGAGCAAATATACGCTTGATCATTTCATTTGTATTAATTGACATCTAGAGTGATTTTAAAAATGTGTTTAAAATCAGTTAGTGTATGCGTCACATCAGGAATTTGAAAAGTATTTTAGGTCAAAATTAAACTTAAATGTTTCATATAGACACAGTTCAATTTACTTTTATTATCAAATGTCAGAGCATTTTCTTTCTGTACTTTTTATATCAATACTTAGAGGTACATATTAAAAGGGCATAAAAGTGACATAAAAGTATAAACTGTCAGAGTATATGAATATTATGATGAATATTACATATGTGTACATATATATATATATATATATATATGTATATTTTATACACTGTATATGTTAGATGAGAACTCAGGATTAATTAAACATGAGTTTGTTGAACACAGCTTCTAATACACGTCTATCAGGATTGACGATCAGTAGAGCCTTTTTGAAACACAAACATTTCTTTTCTAAAGGAAATAGCTCAGTGACCCTATTCATTTGACTATATATGCAGATTTTTATAACCTCAGAACATTTGGTGAGGTGAGAAAAGAATGTGTTCAAGGACCCCTTTGGAATTTGACACGTGTGATACAACAGTTCTATCTCACTGAATCTCTATTTGAAGACTTACTGCAAAAACCCCTCTTGGGGGAAGGTGACACAAATAAAATCAAATACACATCTGCACTGCTGGCTAAACAGGAAATATTGTGTTTTAAAGACTCTTACAACTCCTCATGGATTGACCCCATGTGATCGACATAAACAGGATTTATGTATTCAGGAAGAAATACACAGAAATGTCACATACTATATCTGGGTGGATGCAAATATCAGGAGTTTTAAATACTACCAATCTGGAGATATAAAAATAAGCTGTTATTTGCAAAGAAATGCCAGAATACTGATAAAATTATAATGCATTTTAAGCTAATAATTAGCAGTGTTAAATTACCTTAATATAATAAAATGTTAATAATATAACATATTTGGTATCAGAATAATCAGAAAAAATAACCTAATATTAACCATCTGTAATTGGGGTTATATATGATTAATGCAGAGAGTGTGATCTGATTAAATAACCATTTTATAAAAAAAAAATTAACTTGCTTAAAAATGTCAGAAATGCTGTATTGTATTGCTATGTTGTACTGTATGCTGCCACCTGGTGTTATGTTGCGAGAACTACAGCCAGAAGGTTCTTTCTGGCTGTTAAAAATGAAATTTCCAAGGGCCAATCCGATTTAGACTTCCCAGATAACCAATGGGAAGGTCAGCTCCCGTAGTGCCACCCACATGATGTCATCAATGATTATATAATGGGAGTGTTGAATGCACAAGAGAGAGTTGTCTGTAACTTGTTGAAAATTAGTGATCTGATTTTGGCTGCGATATACCTGAAAAAAAAAAAGTTCACTTCAGCAAGGAGCTTAAAACTTATCCTTGATTTGTGCAAAAACCTTCTTTCAAATGAGATGACCTAAAGACCGCTACGAATTGGTTCAAAATTGGTGAAGTATATTGTATTTTAAATTGGTAGTTATAAGCCTAGGTTTTGTTCAAATCTGTGTCTGAATTGGCTAAGTAACTCATCTATACAAGTTCTGATATTGTCGGTTAATTTTGTATTAGGATAAATTGCAGTTAAATAGCAGAATATATATTTTATCCTATTGTTTTATAAACACTGTTTAGAATTGTATTGCTTGGATGTTAAAGGTTTTTAGTCCCATTGTGTTAAATAAATAAGGCTGAATTGTGAAGGTATATTGTTCTGGGTTTTGTAAGAAGAATAGCATATCTTAAGAGTTGGTTCTAACGCATATAAACTTTTATTTAGTTTCCTTTTATTGCAAATATAGTTCAATATGTTTATGGATATTAACTAAATAAAAGAATTCAGATATTTATATTAATTGTATGGTCTAGTAGGTGCATGGTTGATAAGGGTTTCTATTTCTTTGTATTGTGTTTATAACCCTGCCATAAACTTATATATATTATTTGGATAGCACTACTAAGATTTTCATAAATATACTGACATAATAATTGGAGGCATTGCATGAGATTTAATAATATCCATCATAATTGATATAATATATTTGTAAGTAAATAGAAATTATTATAAAAGAGAAAAAAAAAAAAAAATCATATTTCGATATTTATATTTTGAAGATATAATTTTTTTTTTTGAAAAGTTGAAATATTAATTTTCATATTTCGAGATTGACATTAATATCTTGAAATATTATTAAAGATTAATTTTGAAAAATTAATAAAAATATTAATTTTTCATATTTCAAAATTAATCAAAAATATTAATTTTTCATATTTTCAAAGTTAATCAAAAATATAAATTTTTCATATTTCGGAATATTAATTTTTCATATTTCAAAATTAATAATATTTTTTTTTGAAATATAAAATTTTTCTCTCTTTTTATTGGCAAAAATTGTATTAGCATTTTAGTTAAATAAGTACTAAACCAATATAATAATGTCTGTAGCCAGAAGTGACTCATTTAATTCTATACATAGCAATGAAATTGGTCCCATAACCATACCTATTACTAAAGGTCAGGTCCTTAAGAAAGATATCTTAAGTTACCTTAAAGGGAAGTTTAATATTGCGGGTGAATTAAATGATTTTATTGATATGCTTGAAACTAGGGCTAAAAATATTACCGTTAATAATAATATGTGGAATGAAGAGAATGAATTCTTCCAGGAATTATTAATGATTAATCAATGCGAAGCTCCCAAAAAGCGAGACGAACTAATACTAAAATCCTGGCCCCTTTTAATATGCATAATTGACGAAATGTCGTTTTGTGTCACAGACAAACGATTGCAAATACAGGAGCTAGAAAATAGTATTCGTTCCTCGCGCAGACGCGAAGAGGGTTTAAAAACAGCCAAAAATAAAATGGATGAATTTGCCCAAAACCTAGCCACCTTAGATAAGCACAATATGGACTTAATCGCGCAGATACAAGATTTAAATAAACAGCTTGCGCAAAGCCAGAGAGAATTAAGCGATTTAAAAAGGTCACATCGCCATAATGAAAACCCCTATATTAGCAGTGAGAATAATACAGATAATGCTAACTCCTTTAGCGAACGCGTCAGGGACGAGGTACGAAAATATATAGAACAACATAGACAAATGACCCCTAACGGGTCAGAAGTAGATTTCCCAAATAGACAATCCCCTCAGGATGTAAATCCAGAGGATAGCTGTAGCGCAGCTGATGCGGGGGAGGGAAACTCTAACAGAGAATCCCAAAATAAGTCTGATAAAGTCTATGATTCCCATAAAATAATCACCTTCGTACAACGCGCAGTACCTATATTCTCCAATAAGGGAACAACATCTGTAATTGATCATTTACAGGCTTTTGAAAATGCGTTAGCTATAATGAATGTTACAAGTGAGAAATTGAAAATTGAATTTCTACCTTGGGTATTTGACAGTAAGCATCACAAATTCTTTGCCTCACTAAAGGATATGAATATTCATTCCTGGAATGGGGTAAAACGACAATGCAGAAAAGAATTCGGGCAATATCGCACTAAAACTGCCGCGAAGATAGCGGTATATGGTTTAAAGTGTCGTGCGAATCAGAGTCCAATCGAATTCCTTTCTGTATTGAAAAATGCGTACAGTATGGCTGAAGATAATCCCAAATTTGACGGCTCAGAATTTGTAAATTTATTTTTTGAAGCACTGCCTACACCCATCAAAATTAACTTAGCTAGAGATTTTGATGAGGACTGCTCATTGGAATGGCTGATCAAAGAGAGTACAAAATTATACTCTATTCAGCAGTCCAGTGAGCAGGGGGTTAAAAAGGAGTCAAAACCCAAAATTGTGGCAGAAACTAGGGTGTCACCTAGCCCCCTCAATTTAGAGTCTAACAAGAGGACTTATGCAGAGGTGGCCAGTCAAAACAGGCCATCTCCACAGAGGTTTAATTCTGCCCCTCCCCCTACACAGGTTGAGGCGCAGGGAGACTATAACCAAAGTGGGGGACATAATCAGGTGAATAATTACTCACAAAGAGAATACTCACCAAATAATTGGTATCCGCGCAAGGGTAGATACAATAGACGGCGAAGATATTCTCAGGGTAACCAGACACCCCAGGTATATAATGCTTCCCAAAATATTAATACTGAACAAGCTGAACCCCAGGGGCAACCACGCCAGAATAGAAATAGTGGCCCTGATTCTGAGGGAACCCAATGGTCCAGGAATCAGTACAATGGGGCACCAAGAGATAGGCCCAGGGGTAGAGGTAACTTGTACAATCAGGTAGATATGCTGTTTACCCAATTAAATCGGTTGAGCGAACAAATCGCTAATATGAGTCAAAAATCTACGGCTCAGCAACCGAACAATACTTTTTTAGGGGTACAGCCAGTGGTCAGCAGTGGACCACAGGCACAGTCATAAATACTGCAGTATCACCTGAAGGGGAGGGGAGAGATATACAAAATGTAGTAATAAATATCAATGATACTAATCATGTTATCTCCCCACAGACCGGAAACGGACAAATTAGCTGTGACAATGAGCGATATCAGCCGGGAAAAATTAACCAAACTTTTCCTCTGCAGTGTTCTCTTAACATTATTTCCACAGATACAGTACACAAGAACCCAGCTGACCTTGTCATAGGGGAAACAGGTAGGTATGAAATTTCCTCTGCATCGAATGACGCAGCGGATCCAGGTAAAACGTGGCGAAGCCCACAGATGTACAAGAATGCAAATTTTATGTGTGAAATGATAGAAACTGCAGGAAGATATTATGTACTAGTTGAGCTGCAAGATTCAGTCTCCAACCCTATCAGGGGATTAATTGACACTGGGTCACAGGCAACTATCTTATCCCACAGGTACTACACACAGCTAAATGAGCTAACACCCCACAAACCCAAAATAAGAGAATTTGACGGTTCTCTAATAGGTGTTGGGGGTGACTCCCTAAAAGTCTACGGTACTGCCTGGTTAAAATTTAAATTGGGGAACAGGGTCATAAGACACCCTGTCATTATAGTGGATCTGCCAACTGATCGTTTAATTATTGGTAGTGATCTCCTGAAACGATTAAGCACCATAATTGATTGCATAAATAATGTAATTTGGTCGCAAGTTAAACGGCCTATCAATTATGAAAAATCTGGTACATCTCGCACCCGACACAGCTGTCACGTGGTGGAAGAGAAACCAGATGCTGTGGAGATTCATTTCAGGAATAACTCTACACCTGAAATCACTATTCTACAAATAGATGATCAGACTCCTTTTAGTGGCTCTGATGGTAATACTTTTAAAATTTCGCCCGGAAAAATAGCGAATATCTCCCTAGATGGCGATATATTAACCATATCACTCCACAAGGGGGATCCTAAAATCCCTAAAGGGGGAGACCATGCTCAATACCTCACAGGGATTGAGAGAGTTAAAGAGGATCTATTTATCCCTATACAAGTGCATGACCTTGGTAAAACCAAGTATGCTAAAATAAATTTAAAACAGGAAGCTAGCTATATAAGCGAAGGTTTATTAGCGCAAATAGCTGAACCTAAAGTGATTAAATATCTTTCTCCCCAAGACCACTGTGTCAACGGCCTGGATGACAGGTCTGAAAGCTATAACATCACAGATAAGTGCTTATTATCTATCTCTATTGGTAATAAGTCAGTGAAGCACCTGTTTTTAGTTTTAAATACTCCCCATAATCAAATATACATTGGCAATGATATTTTACATAGATATGCCATACAAATAGATTTGATTAACTCTTGCCTTTGGAGCAGGTTAAAGGGGGACCCTGAAGTATTTCAGGATGAAAATGCAGCCCTGAAATCAAACCAGCAATTGCCATATGCTGTGAATATGCAGGTATCTAGCGATGTTATAATTCCTGCTGGGGCTGATAAATTTCTTTTACCCTTACAGGTAAAGAGAGGTCAGAAATTAAAAACTTCTGAAACACAAATTTGCCTCTCCCATAGAATACAAAATCTGGGTGTCACAGTGACTTACACTCCTATGGTGAATATTGGAACTGTTCCAATACATATTATTGTGCATAACATGACCCCACAGGATATAACATTATCCAAGGGAACTACCATAGGATATGCACTGGAATCAAGTTATTACACTTTTGGATTCCAGAATAATGTAATTGGGCTAATACCTGAAGGATACCTAACTGAAGAACAATTAATAGAACAATCCTTTGCATCTATGCCAGAGGGTCTATTTAATGTTCAATCTATTTATCCCTTCAGCTCAGAGGAAGGCATCTGTAAAATTGAAGAAGCCTCTCTAGTGTTTGATCAGCCAATCAAACAGCAAGATTACCCCAATACCCAGAGTCATGGGAGCAATGTAAATTATAATCAAGGGGATCTCACCTCTAGACTGGAAGAAGCCTATGAAATAGGACAGCCTGAAATCTTTCCAGGATTTCAGCAAATAGTCGAAGAGCAAATATCCTTAGCTAATGGCTGTTCCAGCGATGATGAACGCCAACAGCTGCGAGAACTACTGATGGAGTACAAGGATATTTTTGCTAAGGATTCTTATGACTGTGGTACTACAGACTTGCACATTGCAAGAATACAAACAGATCCCGATGCACCACCTGTATTTGTCAAACAATACAGACTTCCCTTAGCCTCATATGATTCTCTTGCAGAGATCATAAGGAATTTGGAAGAAAGAGGTATTATCAGACAGGTGCACAGCTCTTATAATAATCCTATTCTAGGTGTCCTTAAGCCCAATGGACAATGGCGTTTGTGTGCTGACTTAAGACAGCTAAACAAACGAGTATACATGTCTGGCTGGCCTGTACCATACATTGACCAGTGCCTAGCACAAATGCAGGGATCCAAAATATTCACTGCCATTGATTGTGCACAGGGATATTGGACCATAAAGGTACATGAAGAGGACCAATATAAGCTAGCATTCTCCTTCCAAAAGATTCAGTATGCATTCCAGAGACTTCCATTTGGATACATAAATTCTGGACATGAATTTGCTGTATTCATGCATAAGGCTATGCCTGACGCACTGGAAAGGGGGACCTTATCTTATGTGGATGATGTTTTAATCAAAAGCACAGACTTTGAAAAACACATTGCAGAGCTTAAACACGTCCTCAGCCAACTTAAAAGGGCAGGTGTCAAATTATCCCTGCAAAAAGCTCAATGGTGCCGCACTCGTGTAAACTTCTTGGGACATGAAGTTACTTCTGACGGATTAAATCCCCAGAAGAAAAAGGTAGAAGCGATAGTGAATTCTAAAAACCCAACTAACTTAAAGGAATTGAGATCATTCCTGGGTATGACAAATTATTCTCGCAAATTCGTTGATAATTATGCGGAATTAGCTAAACCACTACTGCTTCTTCTGAAGAAAGATGTGAAATGGCACTGGAGTGAGTCTCAAGAGACAGCCATCAGAGAGCTGAAGAGAAAACTCACTCAAGCACCTTGCTTAGCGTACCCTGAAGGTGGCAAACCTTTCTTCTTAGAGACAGGTTACACAGATATAAGCATGAGTGCTGTGTTATACCAAAAGCATGATAATTTGAACAAAGCCATTGCTTATGCGAGCAAAAATCTATCCCCAGTAGAAATAAAGTTTAACGATTGCGAAAAAGCCCTCTTATCTACTGTATGGGCTCTACAAAATTTCCGCAGCTATATACAGGGCGAGAAAATTATTGTAGAAACGGCCCACCAGCCTTTGCTATATTTGCAAAGTGAGAGAATAAGAGATGGGAATTTGTCTAACAGCCGCATAACAGCGTGGACTCTTTCCTTACAAGGCTGGCCCTTAGAAATTCGCTACAAGCAGAATAAAAAGAATCCAGTCGCACAAGGGCTTGCTGAGCTCCACGACTGTACTGCTAGAGATCCTGGGGAAAAATTATCAGAAGATGATTTTCTGGAAGAACAATTGCTTTCCCCATATAAAATGTACAATGAAGACCATTGTCAAACATTACCTTGGGTATATGTTGATGGTTGTTCTTACCATGCCACTATTGATAATGAGCGCAGACTAGTCGCTGGCATTGGTATAACTGGGGCAAATGGATTCTCAAATATATCTGTAGGTTTCAACATTGGACCAAGATCCAGTCAAGTTGCAGAACTAACTGCTGTTTTCAAAACCATTGAAATGGCTATTGAACATGGTATTCATGAATTTGTGATCATAACTGACTCAAATTATGTGCGTGACAGTTTTGTTGAATACCTGCCAACTTGGAAAAGAAATGGCATGCAGAAAAGCAATAACAAACCAGTCAAGCATGGCAAATTGTTCTGCGAGATTGATAATCTGGTAGTATCCAATGATTTAACCATACACTGGAAAAAGACCAAGGGTCATTCCAGAGTTTTAGGTCCTGATAAGGAAGGCAATGACCTTGCGGACTCATTAGCCAAACAAGGAGCCATAACTGGAGAACTCCTTAATATTGAACACTTAATGGGTGCAATTCAGGTAGAAGCCATTACCAGAAACCAGGCAAAACAACAGAGTGAGCCTAACTTGGTACAATGGAGTCAGGATTCTCCTAGTGAGGACCTGATCACTAGTCAAAAAGAAGACCCCATTGTAGGCATCTTCTATAAACACATAGAAGATCCTGAAAGCAACCCCATCTCAAAAGATGATTGTATTGGCAAAGAAGATCTGAGAATCTTAATAAAATCTAAATCACAATTCAAATTACAGGATGGTTTGTTAATTAGAACCTCCAAAACTGGCATCCAACAGTGGGTAGTACCCACCAAGTTCAGAGGTCTAATGCTTCAACATGCCCATGATGCTCCCACATCTGGTCATCGCGGTGCCAAACTCACGTACGAAATATTGCGTGACTACGCTTTTTGGCCACACATGTTGAAAGATGTTCAAACCTACTGTCAAGGGTGTTTAATCTGTCCACAGTTCCAACCCACTGCACCAACGCATAGAGCGCCATTGCAGAAAAGGGGGATGGTAATGCCATGGTCAGATATACAAATTGATTTTATTGGTCCGGTAACAAGGTCATCAAGAGGTAACAAGTACATGTTAACAGTGACATGCCTGTTCACTAAATGGGTAGAGTGCATTAGTGCACCTAACAATAGTGCTGAAACATGTGCAGCATTGCTCATCAACCATGTATTTTCCAGATTTGGTTTGCCCCAAAGAATCGAATCAGATCGGGGGACCCACTTCACTAGCGAAGTGATGACAAAAATGTGGAAAATACTAGGGGTTAAAAGAAAGCTCCATATTGCTTATAGAGCTGCCTCAAGTGGTGGTGTAGAGCGTTACAACCAATCCATTGTTAAAATCCTCAAAAAGTTTGTGAGTGAAACAGGTAAAGACTGGGATATAAAACTACCTCTAGTCTTAATGGCATTAAGAGCAACTCCAAGTAGTGCTACCAAGATGTCACCTTTTGAGCTGATGACTGGTAGAAGAATGGTTCTACCTCAGCATCTGCTGTACCGTACATCAGACCAAAATTTGATAAACGCTGCCAATACACATCAATATGTGGAAAACTTAAGAAAGCACCTGCAATATGCCTTTGCATTTGCTCAAAGGAATTTAGAAAGAGCCGCAACTGCCACTAAAACCTATTATGATCTCAAAACATCCAAAAAGGAATATGAAATAAATGATAAAGTTTATCTTTATAACTTTGGAAGAGATCAGGTTAGGGAGAAGAAATTTCTTCCCTCATGGAAAGGTCCTTTTGTCATTACTGACAAAATATCTCCAGTGGCCTATAAAATACGGATCCCCAAAAATGAAGGTTTCATAGATAAATGGGTACATATAAATCAACTGCGGGCATGTCATCCCAGGTCCCAACTACAAGTCATAGAGGGAGAATGAAGTGTCATATCCCCAAATGCACTAAAGACATACTGTAATTTAAAGATGCCTAACTGATAAACATGAAAGCTCAAAATAACAAACTTTCTTCATAAGAGACTGTCTATGAGGTATACGGTTGATCCTCATCAAATACCACTGACTTTAAGCCAATTCAAATACATGTGTCCTACATCTATTTGAAGTTGGAAGGGGGATTTATGTCAGAGTATATGAATATTATGATGAATATTACATATGTGTACATATATATATATATATATATATATGTATATTTTATACACTGTATATGTTAGATGAGAACTCAGGATTAATTAAACATGAGTTTGTTGAACACAGCTTCTAATACACGTCTATCAGGATTGACGATCAGTAGAGCCTTTTTGAAACACAAACATTTCTTTTCTAAAGGAAATAGCTCAGTGACCCTATTCATTTGACTATATATGCAGATTTTTATAACCTCAGAACATTTGGTGAGGTGAGAAAAGAATGTGTTCAAGGACCCCTTTGGAATTTGACACGTGTGATACAACAGTTCTATCTCACTGAATCTCTATTTGAAGACTTACTGCAAAAACCCCTCTTGGGGGAAGGTGACACAAATAAAATCAAATACACATCTGCACTGCTGGCTAAACAGGAAATATGCTGTTTTAAAGACTCTTACAACTCCTCATGGATTGACCCCATGTGATCGACATAAACAGGATTTATGTATTCAGGAAGAAATACACAGAAATGTCACATACTATATCTGGGTGGATGCAAATATCAGGAGTTTTAAATACTACCAATCTGGAGATATAAAAATAAGCTGTTATTTGCAAAGAAATGCCAGAATACTGATAAAATTATAATGCATTTTAAGCTAATAATTAGCAGTGTTAAATTACCTTAATATAATAAAATGTTAATAATATAACATATTTGGTATCAGAATAATCAGAAAAAATAACCTAATATTAACCATCTGTAATTGGGGTTATATATGATTAATGCAGAGAGTGTGATCTGATTAAATAACCATTTTATAAAAAAAAAATTAACTTGCTTAAAAATGTCAGAAATGCTGTATTGTATTGCTATGTTGTACTGTATGCTGCCACCTGGTGTTATGTTGCGAGAACTACAGCCAGAAGGTTCTTTCTGGCTGTTAAAAATGAAATTTCCAAGGGCCAATCCGATTTAGACTTCCCAGATAACCAATGGGAAGGTCAGCTCCCGTAGTGCCACCCACATGATGTCATCAATGATTATATAATGGGAGTGTTGAATGCACAAGAGAGAGTTGTCTGTAACTTGTTGAAAATTAGTGATCTGATTTTGGCTGCGATATACCTGAAAAAAAAAAAGTTCACTTCAGCAAGGAGCTTAAAACTTATCCTTGATTTGTGCAAAAACCTTCTTTCAAATGAGATGACCTAAAGACCGCTACGAATTGGTTCAAAATTGGTGAAGTATATTGTATTTTAAATTGGTAGTTATAAGCCTAGGTTTTGTTCAAATCTGTGTCTGAATTGGCTAAGTAACTCATCTATACAAGTTCTGATATTGTCGGTTAATTTTGTATTAGGATAAATTGCAGTTAAATAGCAGAATATATATTTTATCCTATTGTTTTATAAACACTGTTTAGAATTGTATTGCTTGGATGTTAAAGGTTTTTAGTCCCATTGTGTTAAATAAATAAGGCTGAATTGTGAAGGTATATTGTTCTGGGTTTTGTAAGAAGAATAGCATATCTTAAGAGTTGGTTCTAACGCATATAAACTTTTATTTAGTTTCCTTTTATTGCAAATATAGTTCAATATGTTTATGGATATTAACTAAATAAAAGAATTCAGATATTTATATTAATTGTATGGTCTAGTAGGTGCATGGTTGATAAGGGTTTCTATTTCTTTGTATTGTGTTTATAACCCTGCCATAAACTTATATATATTATTTGGATAGCACTACTAAGATTTTCATAAATATACTGACAAAACAGTATGGATAGGAGACTATTTATCAATGTTTGAAATCTAAAACAAATTTTATACATTTGTCCGTTCAAATCGAATTTCAAATGTTCATCAAACATTCTAATTTCAAATATTGTTTTTTGAATTTTAATTATGATTCTTATTTCTTATTATTCTTATCTTATTCTTAATATTTGTTTGAATATTCTAATTTTATGTACGCTTTATGCTAGCTATAACAATCTATTTCAAATAAATTTATGCAATTCGAAATTTCGACATTCGATTTTGATTCGAATGAATGCATGCAATTCGAAATTTCAACATTCTATTTCGAAAGTTCAGAATAGATTGAATATACACATTTGAAATTTGAATGTATATATTTGAACTATTATAAACATTTGAAATTGAAAGCAAACCACATTTGAAAGCATTCAATTTGAAAGCAAAATTTGAAATCGAAATCAACAATTTAAAATTTAAAATAACATTTGATATCCGATTTTGTAAAATGAACATACAAAGGAATATTTGTTCTAATAACATTCAAATTTCAATTAAGCCACATTTGCCCATCCCTAGTAAACAATGCAGAGTATGTTAACTGTCGATAAGAGGTTAAAAATGTATGCATATGCACCATAAACCATGAATACACTACATTTACTTGTCACTCAAGTGCATACATAGGACTAGAAAACAAGTGAAGCGATACATTTCTATAGCTCATGTGCGCTAAATATGTTCTAAGTAAATCATTAGCACTCCAAGGGTTGACGCTGGTATTACACGTTGAAAGTAAAATTAAAGTAAAGCGTGAAAGCAAACGATTCAGGTGCGCTAACTTCTGGAATTTGGATATTAAAACCAAGCTAACTCCCTCTCCTCATAGACTTTTATGGGCACACTAAAGAAAGCCTTTGAATGTTATCACTTATATATATACAAGTGTTTTGGCATTTTCATGTGTATTTCTTTTGTTTGTATTGGTATGACATAAAAATAGTGGAGAAGAAAAAGTCAAATCTAACACATTCCACATAAAACTTCAAAAATGGACCGGACAAAAGTATTGGCACCTTCTCAAAATTGTAAGAAATAATTGCATTCCAAGTTTGTGATGCTCCTTTAATTTGTAATTAAACTCACCTGTATCAATTAACAGGTACTGACAATATAAAAATGACATTGGCAACCAGTTAAAATGGTGAAAATTTTACTCAACCTTTCTGTTGCGTGTCTCTGTGTGCCACACTAACCATGGAGAAGAGAAAAAGCAGCAAAGAATTGTCTGAAGATTTGAGAACAAAAATTGTGGAAAAGCATGGACAACCTCACGGTTACAAGTCCATCTCCAGAGATCTTAATGTTCCTGTGTCCACTGTGCTCAACATTGTCAAGAAGTTTACAGCCCATGGCACTGTAGCTAATCTCCCTGGACATGGATGAAAGAGAAAAATTGATCAAAAGAGTGCAATGAAGGATTGTTTGAATGGTGGATAAAGAACCTTGATCAACTTCCAGACAAATTCAAGCTGACCTTCAGGCACAGGGTACAAATGTGTCAGCTCACACTATACGTCGCCATCTGAATGAAAAGGGACGCTGTGGTAGGAGATCCAGGAGGACCCCACTGCTGACATCGAAACAAAAAAAAAAAGCCAGATTGGAGTTTTCCAAAACTTACCTGAGGAAGACAAAATCCTATTGGGAGAATGTGCTGTGGACAGACAAAACAAAATTACAGGTTTTCGGTAAAGCCCATCATTCTACTGTTGTCATAAAGAGAAATGAGGCTTTGAAAGAAAAGAATACAGTCCCTGCAGTCAAACATGGTGGAGGTTCATGTTTTGGGGTTGCTTTGTTGCTTCAGGCACTAAATGTCTTGACTGTGTGCATGGCATTATGAAATATGAAGACTACCAAAGAATTCTGTTGTGCAATGTAGAGCCCAGTGTCAGAAAGTTGGGTCTCTGTCAGAGGTTATGGGTCTTACAACAGGACAATGACCCAAAGCACACTTCAAAAAGCACCCAGAAATGGTCTAAGACAAAGTGCTGGAGAGTACTAAATTGGCCAGAAATGAGTCCAGATCTCAATCACATAGAGCACCTGTGGAGAGATCACAAAACAGCAGTTGGGAAAGGGAACCCTTTTAATCTGAGAGACCAGGAGCAGTTGGCGATATGAGTGGTCCAAAATTCAAGTAGAGAGGTGTAAGTAACTCTTTGATGGTTACAGGAAGCGATTGATTTAAATTATTTTTTTCCAAGGGGTGTGCTACCAAATATTAAATTGAGGGAGCCAATAATGTTGTCCAGTCCATTTTTGTAGTTTTGCTAGAAATGTGTCAGATTTGGCTTTTTTGTGTCCACTTTTTTGTGTCATACTAATACAAACAAAAGAAATAAACATGAGAATGACTAAACATTTCAAATTGCAACAATGTTCTTGTCAAAGTGGTGCATTATGTGACAGAAATGCAGGGGTGCAAATATTTTTGGCCTTGACTGTATATATATATATATATATATATATATATATATGCTGTATATATATATATATATATATATATATATATATATATATATATATATATATATATATACCTTGCCATATACAATATCCATGTGTAACCCTTTAAAAACTTTTTTTATATAAATGCCATATTTTTTTATTAAAATGTATTTATTTAGGTGTAATGCTTTATTTTAATGTGTTTTACGTGTGCTTTGTGAAACTTTCTTATTAAACCCTCACTCTTTAATTCAGGTTGCATTAATTATTTTACCGCTATTTGGGCTTTTTCTCAGTTGCAACCCATAACTTTCAACTTGTAATATTAAAACGATCTCTATATCCAAATAAAGTAATGGGTGCGCTAGAGCTATGTTGCTGCGCTAAACCTTCTCTGGTAAATCTATTTTACCATGGACTTGTGTCGGGGAATTCCACTTACCATAAATTCAAGCAAACCTTTTGATCATATGTATCAGGTAATACGTGTTACTGATGGTCTCTACTGCCTGTGTACTTGATGACCCTTGATAATTTTGCTTGTCTATTTTGGAATGCATTGCCTCTTGTCTTTCTGCTGGTCACTCAAGCTTCATGTTTCCTATTGACCATTAATACTTGCTTTTCTGATAATCTCTGATGCCTATGAATCCTCGCTATTTGAAGTATTAACCATTGCTATATATATTTCTTCTTGCCACTGTTGCCTGTGTTTTGCTGCCTGTGTACCTGATGGTCTCTACAGTGAATATGCTATCACTACCTGCCTTACTGGTGGTCATTACAGGTTGTGTTCCTCTCACCATTGCTAACAAAATTCCTGCTCGATGCTATTGCCTGTGTGCCCTACTAACCATTGCTTCCTATATTCCTTGTTATACTACTGTATGTGCATTCTGCTGATTATCAGAGTTCCTAATGCTCAATATATCCTATATCCCTGCTGTTTGTTTTATCTCTCTTCCTGTCAGCTGTTTTTATCTGAACTCTTGGTGGCTATTCCTGCCCAAAGTATCCTATTTATGATACTTAGGTACTTCAGTTGGCCATTATCAGTTCTTGTCCTAGATACTAGTGGGCTATGATCTGCACCTTGTACCTGCTGGATCATTCATCCTCTGCAAAAATATGTGTTAATTTTTCTGTCTGCTGAACTTACTTTTTGAAAATACATTCTTACTTATGGTATTTAAAATCTGCCTGCCCACATGAATATGAGATTTAGTTTAAGCTTAGACATCTTTTGGCACCTGCCTAATTAACTCCTACCACTGACTAAGTATCAGAATTAAATATCTCTTTGACATTTAAATACTTTGTTTTAATACATCAGTAAAGATGTATGAAGTAGTCAGTAATATCTAAAGTCATTTTCAAGCTCTAACATATTTGCAGTATTATGTTCCTTTAAAATCAGCCTTTGCTATAGCTATATTTAAAGGGATAGTCACGTCAAAATTAAACTTTCATGATTCAGATAGGTCATGCAATTTTAAACAACTTTTCAATATACTTTTATCATCATATTTGTTTTGTTCTCTTGGTATTCTTTGTTGAAAGCTAAACATAGGTAGGCTCATAAGCTGATTTCTAAGCTGAAGAAGCTCGCCTGTAATCTCAGTGCATTTTGAAAGTTTTCAAAGTTATACACTGCTAGTTCATGTGTGCCATATAGATAACATTTTGTTCACTTCCTTAAGAGTCAGCACTGATTGGCTAAAATGCATGTCTGTCAAAAGAACTGAGATAAGGGAGCAGTCTGCAGAGGCTTAGATACAAGGTAACCACAAAGGTAAAACGTGTATTAAAGGGACATTAAACCCAAAAAATTTCTTTCATGATTCAAGTAGAGAATACAATTTTAAACAACATTCCAATTTACTTCTATTATCTAGTTTGCTTCATTATTTAGCTATCCTCTGTTGAAGAAATAGCAATGCACATGGGGGAGCCAATCATATGAGGCATGTATGTACAGCAACCAATCAGCAGCTATTGAGCATATCTAGATATGCTTTTCAGCACAGTATATCAAGAGAATAAAGCAAATTAGATAATAGAAGTAAATTAGAAAGTTGTTTAAAATTGCATGCTCTTTCTAAATCATAAAAGAAAAAAATTGGGTTTCATGTCTCTTTAATATAATGGTGTTGGTTATGCAAAACTATGGAATGTGTAATAAATGATTATCTTTCTAAACAATAAAAAAACAATGGGCTCCCAAACAATGTTCCATGTGTGGAGTTAATGCTGAGTAGGGTAACTGTTGTTCTAGGGGCAGATTTTGGCATACCGTAGTCAGATTTGGGCATATTGTGAATTAAAATTAAAACAGATCTAGCTTTTCTTTCAAGATGGACTCTTTGCCTGCATTGTGTATCTACCAACTTATCCCTCCTCATTGAATAACAGATTATAAAGGGAAAGAGCATGGGGATGGTATTGAAAGGCTGGTAAGAAAAATAATGAAACTATTGCAAATTATGAAACTGCTAAATTAACAGCCATGTTCCTATGTGAGGAGAAATAAAAGTTAGGATATTGTTCCATGTTGTTTTTCTCAGATCATATGAATGCAACTGAACAATGCCAGCGGAATTCTCTTAGGAGATTGGGCTGAATCATCAGCAGCATAAAACTGATACCCAGCCAGTGGGAGTTTTCCTCTGTCCAGCTGTTATCTCTTGTAAAGAAGCCAGTCAGTCTTAAAGGTGCATTCAAATATATAAACAAAATATTCTAGTTTGTTAGAGCATTTTATTTTCAAACTTAAAGTGTAAAATAAAAATGCTCTATTCTGTCAGAACATTTGGGGCTAGGTTAGAAATACTTTATATTTTGGGAGACATTACACGAAAAAACAACAACACACAAATTGGTATTAGAAATGGATTGTTAAAGGAACATGAAACCAAAATATTTCTTTCATGATTCAGATAAAGCATACAACTTTCCAATTTATTTCTAGTATACATTTTGCTTTATTCTCTTGGCATCCTTTATTGAAGGAGCAACAATGCTAGCTGAACACACCAGTAAGGCAATAACAAATGGCATATATGTGAAGCTACCAATCATCAGCTAGAACCTAGCTCTTGGGCCTACCTAGGTAGGATTTTCAACAAAGGATACCAAGAGAATGAAGCGATTGCTAAAATATGTAAATTGGAAAGTTGTTTAAAATTGTATAGTCTATCTCAATCATGAAAGAAAATGTTGTGTTGCATGTCCTTTTAAATATTTTAGCTAAAGTATCTAAACTATTTTTGTTTGACCTATACTTTTAGTGAATACCCCCAGTTACACACCTTGCACTTGTATTACAAATGGTAAGTTGTGTTGCACTCAAGTGCAATCCAAAATAGCACTGTACGATTTGGAGCTTTTTAAGACCATTATTATTAATAGTATAGTAGAGATTTACACTAAGAACCACAGTACTGGTGCAGGGACAGTCTACCATAGAATTGTTATTGTTTTAAAAGATAGATAATCCCTTTATTACTCATTCCCCAGTTTTGCATAACCAACACAGTTATATTAATGTACTTTTTACCTCTGTGATTACCTTGTATCTAGGAACCTTCTTCCAGCCCCCTGGTTACATGACTGTGACTGTTTATTATCTATTGTCTTAAATTTAGCATTGTTTGGTGCTAAATCTTAAATAACCCCCTGTGCCTGAACACAGTGCTATCTATATGGCCCACGTGTACTTTCGGTCTCTTTGTGTTGAAAAGAGATTTAAAAAGCATGTGATAAGAGGCAGCCCTCAAATGCTTAGAAATTAGCATATGAGCCTACCTATGTTTAGTTTAAACTAAGAATACCAAGAGAAAAAAGCTAATTTGATGATAAAAGTAAATTGGAAGGTTGATTAAAATTAAAAGTCCTATCTGAATAATGAAAGTTTAATTTATACTTGACTGTCCCTTTAAAGGTCATTCTCAGTTTAGCGCTTGAGTGATATCCAAAATGAATCCAATGTTTGTTTCAAATACAGAAATGTATTTCATTTGAACTCAAATGATGTAAATACCTAATTCAAACAAATATTTTAAAGCAGAATTGTATTTTAAAGCAGAATTGATTTCTGTACCACAGCAATGCTTTACAGATGTATTTTTCTTTACAAATGTGTAGAATTTCTTTAACATTTTGTCTAATATAAATAAACTATATTTTATCTTTGACAATAAAGTGTTTAAAAGCTTAAAGAATAAGTAAGAAATATATCTATTAACACAAAAAAGTTATTCTGCAGTGCAGAAACCATTTTAAAGTTTCCCGTTAAACCACTGTAAGGTTCAATCCTATTATATATTATACATGTATATACTTCCAAGAGATGAGATAATGCTAAACAAACCTTTGTTACAGGAAAAAAAAATGATTTTTTTCCCACCACTTTAATCCTTAAAATAAATGTTTTAAGAAATAGTCATCTGTCAGTTTGTCATCACTGAACTCCTGAAAGATAATTAAACAAGAACTTCATTATGGAAGGACGCTAATGGCATTTTGTTTGGTTAAACTTCAGCCAGCACTTTTACAAATGTCACATTTTTATCACAAAGTCGTTTCGCAGATGGCAGCCTGCAAGGCTTATTAAGGACTTGGCTTCTTCCCTTTGTTTCTTGGGATTTTGGTGTCTTTTATCAAGATCATTATTTCTAGATGCAAGATCACACATGGTCTGCACTCAGTCTGTGTAACCAATGTCATGCAGCACAAGAGGCTGTACATCTTTGATAAGCAGTACAGTGCTTAACTGCTGATATGTATTATATATATATGAAAAAAGGACTTTAACACCTGGTATTAGCAAATTAAGTCATCCTAGTCTTTAGTGAAGAGTTGCAATTTTTGTACAAATTATTTTGTTTACAACTGAAATGTAATCTAGATAAAATGATATAAAACAGTCTATTTCATTTTGTAATAAAAAACCACTACGCAGTGGGTTATTTTTTAATATAAATCATTGCAATACATAGTGTTTTAAAAATATTTTACCATTTGTTTCTTTTTTTTTTATTATTTAATTTGTGTGTGCTCCATTACTTCCTGTTACAGTACTCTAAGGGGATTGTATTATCTGCAGGTAGGCATTTGTATCTTCCAAAGCTATTTGTGATGGCTTACCCTAGTATCCACTGAACATTAACAGTAATTCAGTTTCTTGCCTATGCTCAGAAGAGGACAGAAGGCAATATAAGTTCTCAGCTTGTCATCTCACTATAGGCAGTGGCTACACTGAGAATTTCTAAATGCTAATCTTGTTTTTATATTTATATTTACTTTGATTTAAAATATTTTTTCTACTAAAGGAGCACTGTTTCATATCCCATAAAGAGAGTAACCCATAAAAGTAAATGGGAGCACTCATGGATCTCCTCTACAATATAGAATTATATATAACTACTAATAGCTTAAAATATTAAAATATCTCACCTCCCTATATTTACTGGAGGCTTTTCTGGACAGGAAAATGGACATGTAGGCAGTGGACCACCAGAAATTGGTGGGCAGAGCTGCAATAGGACACCGGTTTGGGTATGGTGGATGGGCAGAGCATGTTGTGGGCATGCTACTAGGAGATGTGGGTGTGTTGTGGGCAAGATCGGGGCAGTCCCTCTGATTCAGGAAATTTGCCCTGACTGGGAAAGGGATAGTGGAAGCTGGGGGGTGGGGTCAGCATGCAGAATTTCAACCCATGGCAATCCTACAATATCCGGGATGGTTTGAAGGTAGGAAATAGCCATTGGACAGGTGGTGAAAGAAACAAAATAAGCCACAACTACTGGCATATGTTTTAAATCTAATTCAAACTATTGTAAACAGTTACTTTTATTTACAGTAACATATTATGGGTTACCAAACCCATGGCAAGTACTATCTCCTTTATTGACATTTCTATGCATTATTTCTTAGTATATAATTTGCATTGTACAGAAAACAATGTGTGTGCATATTGATCACATTGACTGGGTTCATAGGGATGTTTGGGGACTGTTAGTAAACAGAAGCTCACAAGCATGCACTCAAGTCATCAGTTCTAAATGAGATGCCAATATTATTTTACAAGACAGTAAATCGCACTTAGAAGTCGCTATATGCTGTAACATCTCCATCTTCATTTTGTAAATAAAAAAATAAAAAATAATCCTGACAAGTTTTAAAAAAAAAAATAACTGTTGGCTGCATTTATTAATTATGAACAAAGTCCAAACAAACGTTGAATATTTGGCACAAATTTTAATTTTTCAATGTGATAATTCAGATATACATTCACAGGTTTCTGTGTAGGCCTAATGGAATCAGTATTCAATTGAAAATTTGCTCTATAGAAACATTTAAATGTTAGAATGAATGTCAAGGAGAACATTTTACCATCCAAAGTCGTATGACTATTTACCATCTTCAGATCACAAGAAAGTAAATGAGGAAAATAAACTATGGTGAAATTCTGTTAAACATATTACTTCACTAAGGTTTAAAATAGTGTTTATAATGCTTGAATATGGCTGTTATAATGATGCATAGCATTTTGGTAACTGAATTGCTACATTAACCATTTTAACTTTTTTAAAATGTAAAATTAATTAACCTGCAAGTTCCTCTAGTGTTGGGATTGAAATTGCATCTTATTTTATAATGTGCTGCAGTCAGTAACTCCAACATACATTCGTCATAAAATTTACAATTCATTAACAAAAGGCTTATTAGCCACTTGTGCATGCTCCTGATGTAGATCATTGGGGCTATTTAGCTTCTGATTGCCACATACAAACTGTTCAATTATTTGCATTCAGAAAATATGAGCACCAATCACCACCTGCATATGCTCTTGAATTGGCACCACATTAATGAAAAAAGTTCTAGAAAACAAATAGAAAACATATTGCAAAACTGCTTAAATATGGGGTTAGTTTTAGTTTAAAGGGCTACTGAACCCAACTTTTTTCTTTTGTGATTCAGATAGAACATGCAATTTTAAGCAACTTTCTAATTTACTCCTATTATTATTTTTTCTTCGTTCTTTTGCTATCTTTAATTGAAAAAGAAGGCATCTAAGCTTTTTTCTTAGTTCAGTACTCTGGACAGCACTTTTTTATTGGTGGATGAATTTATCCACCAATCAGCAAGGACAACCCAAGTTGTTCACCAAAAATGGTCCGGCATCTAAACTTACAACAAACTTGCATTTCAAATAAAGATACCAAGAGAATAAAGAAAATTTGATAATAGGAGTAAATTAGAAAGTTGCTTAAAATTTCATGCTCTATCTAAATCATGAAAGAAAAAATTTGGGTTCAGTGTCCCTTTAAAGGGAAATTAAACTCAGCGTTTAACTTACCATAAATTGTTTAAATGAAACTGGAAATCAAAAAGTATGCTAGGGCTGTTCAGCAGAAATCTGGATGAGCTATGGCTAGGTTAAGGGGGAGGGTTTTAGAAAAGATGTTAAAGGTGGGAAGTAATGGAAGTATATTCATGTTTAATAACCTTTCCTGTATTACCTCACTGCACTGATCAAAAGAGCTGAAACCACTACAATTGTGTTGGCTGTAACACAGAACCACTGGTTGCAAGCAAAGCTTTCAGGTTGTGGCCAATGTAGAGATCAAATAGAAATGCAGGAGCCAGAGGTTGAGATGACAGAGGGACCTAAGCCAGTCCAGACACCTATGCACTGGCATATTTTAGTCATGAGTCTACTGTGAGTAAATGGTAGAGAGGCATTGCAGTAGAGTTGATGAGTGTCACGAGAAGCATGTTCAATTTGTCCATGGGGAGGTCTAGGAGTGTGAGGTAGGTAAGCCGGTTGTGGTTAGGAGGTGTGTAGGAGTGATGCTGGTTTTGCGGGGAAGATATTGGATAATAGGTCCCAGATGAATTCAACATCCAAACAGACAACAAAGTTGTGATTAAATCATTACTTACATGAAGACACAGCAGTGGTAAGCATGGAGCAGGATCTGTTATTTCTCTGTTGGTGTTTGCAGATAATGGATGTGCACTTAGTTCTATCTATATGTTTATGTTTGGTTAAACATTCTAAGAAAGATCAGGATGGTAGAAGTAAGAGACTTTGCTTCCTTGTAGTTGAGGACCTATACATGGTAACTGTGTTGAATTAATTTCCTTGTAGTTGAGGACCTATACATGGTAACTGTGTTGAATTAATTTCCTTGTAGTTGAGGACCTATACATGGTAACTGTGTTGAATTAATTTCCTTGTAGTTGAGGACCTATACATGGTAACTGTGTTGAATTAATTTCCTTGTAGTTGAGGACCTATACATGGTAACTGTGTTGAATTAATTTCCTTGTAGTTGAGGACCTATACATGGTAACTGTGTTGAATTAATTTTTGGTAATGGAGTGGGCTGGTAGAAGGCCAGATCAGCATAAGGCTGGATCAACGCCTGCATTTTCAATTTGCAGCTGTTTTCTGTCCATCATTTAATTGTTTTCTTTTAATTATTTACAATTATGATCTCCTTCTTTCTGTATTGGGGCAGTAATAAACAAGCAGCAGCCTTTTCATACATATAATGTGGTGTGTTGGTTTGTGTTTTTAAATATGGAGGAGTTGGTTTGAAGAATGACTTGACAATGTCGGCTCATGCATTAAATGTACCACATGCTGCTATCTTTAAAGGGTTACTAACTTTTTTCTTTTTTTAGCCAAAACAGAACCCACATTTCTACACATAGATATAATCAATAAATAACTCAACTATTTTGAATGTGAAATGAAGCTGCATAATGGCATAAAAACAAGTTTTATTATTTGATCATGACGACACGTAATCTAGCCCTCCAATATGGGCAGTACATGTCCCAAAGCACTAACCAATTGGATCTCTAATTTTTTCATATAATCAAAAGCCAATTTTGGTGCTTTGCAAATAGCGCATGCATGTTTGCTCTGGGTGAAGCCAAAATTACCCATATGTTAATTACCTATATGATATTCAATGACGTCGTGCTATCTTGCGCATGCTCATATCAACTAACGGACGCCATCTTCCAACCTGGATTGTCAACCCTGATTGGACAAAGCTAAAAGCTAGCAATGGAGTGGGTTTGAAAAAGAGTTAAAAATTTGGAGACACTTTGCTGCAAAACGCCGGATAGTATTAGAAACAGAAAGGGCATTGTAAAGGTATTTATTTTAGTAATTTTTTTGATTCTGTACAGTTTTTTTGTGACTTCAGTATTCCTATAACTTGGATCATACAAATTAAAATAAATTTGCAAATTTAAAAGGTAATTCTCTCCTCCACTTTAATGAGGTATTGTAATAAGGTTGTTAAAAGAGTCAATCCACAGGATGTTATTAATCAAATTTGAAGCAGCTGATAAATTTGAAGCATATTGCGCATGTTCGGTTAAGTTAAAAAAAAATATTGATTAAAAAGGACACAAAACCCAATTTTTTTCTTTCATGATTCAGATAGAGCAAAATGTAGCCACCAATTAGCAAGCACTACCCAGGTGCTGAACCATAATTGGGCCAGCTCCTAAACACAAATTCCTGCTTTTTCACATAAAGATACCAAGAAACAAAGAAAAAATGATAGTAGGAGTAAATTAGAAACTTGTTTACAATCGCATGCTCTATCTGTATCATGAAAGAAAAAGTATGGGTTTTGTGTCCCTTTAAGATAGCTTTAGCCTTTTAAAAAAAATAAAGTATTAAAAATGAGATAAAGAAAATAAAAAGCAATTTTATTTGAATCTTTTTCTACTGATATTAGGCAGAAATGAACATAGCTGTAGGATGTACACATGGATTATAAAACAGTCTATATAACTTAATATATTTAAAAATGATTCCTCACTTATTTTTACATACTATTTTATGCAATGAGATCTAATGTGTATAATGAGGTCTTGTGCTTCTGTTGATGAATGGATTAATATGTTCCTAGGTTTGATAATCCCCATCTGATTGCATTTTCTTTTAAAAAAAAAATCTTCAGTAGTATACTTTGTAAATTATATGTAATGTAACCTAATTGGCTGCATATGACATGGATCATATTAAATCCTCTGCCTTTGAATACAGGGAGTGCAGAATTATTAGGCAAGTTGTATTTTTGAGGATTAATTTTATTATTGAACAGCAACCATGTTCTCAATGAACCCAAAAAACTCATTAATATCAAAGCTGAATATTTTTGGAAGTAGTTTTTAGTTTGTTTTTAGTTTTAGCTATTTTAGGGGGATATCTGTGTGTGCAGGTGACTATTACTGTGCATAATTATTAGGCAACTTAACAAAAAACAAATATATACCCATTTCAATTATTTATTTTTACCAGTGAAACCAATATAACATCTCAACATTCACAAATATACATTTCTGACATTCAAAAACAAAACAAAAACAAATCAGTGACCAATATAGCCACCTTTCTTTGCAAGGACACTCAAAAGCCTGCCATCCATGGATTCTGTCAGTGCTTTGATCTGTTCACCATCAACATTGCGTGCAGCAGCAACCACAGCCTCCCAGACACTGTTCAGAGAGGTGTACTGTTTTCCCTCCTTGTAAATCTCACATTTGATGATGGACCACAGGTTCTCAATGGGGTTCAGATCAGGTGAACAAGGAGGCCATGTCATTAGATTTTCTTCTTTTATACCCTTTCTTGCCAGCCACAGTGTGGAGTACTTGGACGCGTGTGATGGAGCATTGTCCTGCATGAAAATCATGTTTTTCTTGAAGGATGCAGACTTCTTCCTGTACCACTGCTTGAAGAAGGTGTCTTCCAGAAACTGGCAGTAGGACTGGGAGTTGAGCTTGACTCCATCCTCAACCCGAAAAGGCCCCACAAGCTCATCTTTGATGATACCAGCCCAAACCAGTACTCCACCTCCACCTTGCTGGCGTCTGAGTCGGACTGGAGCTCTCTGCCCTTTACCAATCCAGCCACGGGCCCATCCATCTGGCCCATCAAGACTCACTCTCATTTCATCAGTCCATAAAACCTTAGAAAAATCAGTCTTGAGATATTTATTGGCCCTGTCTTGACGTTTCAGCTTGTGTATCTTGTTCAGTGGTGGTCGTCTTTCAGCCTTTCTTACCTTGGCCATGTCTCTGAGTATTGCACACCTTGTGCTTTTGGGCACTCCAGTGATGTTGCAGCTCTGAAATATGGCCAAACTGGTGGCAAGTGGCATCTTGGAAGCTGCACGCTTGACTTTTCTCAGTTCATGGGCAGTTATTTTGCGCCTTGGTTTTTCCAAACGCTTCTTGCGACCCTGTTGACTATTTTGAATGAAACGCTTGATTGTTCGATGATCACGCTTCAGAAGCTTTGCAATTTTAAGAGTGCTGCATCCCTCTGCAAGATATCTCACTATTTTTGACTTTTCTGAGCCTGTCAAGTCCTTCTTTTGACCCATTTTGCCAAAGGAAAGGAAGTTGCCTAATAATTATGCACACCTGATATAGGGTGTTGATGTCATTAGACCACACCCCTTCTCATTACAGAGATGCACATCACCTAATATGCTTAATTGGTAGTAGGCTTTCGAGCCTATACAGCTTGGAGTAAGACAACATGCATAAAGAGGATGATGTGGTCAAAATACTCATTTGCCTAATAATTCTGCACTCCCTGTAAATACATTTAAACAGTGATTAAAGCAATTTGTATTTATGCCCTTAGAAAATAATTACTGTGTTAAAAAAGATCCACAAACAAAACAAATGCTTTAATGTCATTTAAACCTATTTTTTGTATTTTTTTGTATCTTTTTTTTAGCATTTTGTTGTCATTTTGGTTTCTCTCCTTCACATTCATATGCCTATACAGTGGGAGAAACAGCTCTAAACCTCAAATTTGCCCTTTTAAAATTCTTTGAGGGACCTCACAGTATTCACAACACTTAGACAATCTAGCGAGAGTAGAGAGCTTTAGACCATCAAGCCCTGGATCTCTCTATACTATAAATGAATATTATAGGGATCTTTCTATATCCTAGAGAGTCTACTTGGCAGAATATTTCTAATTATGCTGGAGACACTTTTGTAACATGGGATTTGAAATCATTAATAGTAATAATGTATTTATTTGTATTATACATTTACTCTAAAAAAGGGAAACAAATATCTTGTCAAATTAAAAATGTGGATACCAGAATTGTCTTTCTATAGAAAGGTAACAAAAGAAATTAAAGGGACACAAAAGAAAATGCTCTGTGTTATATGAAAGCTATTGTGCAATAATAAAAAGCTCTAATTTTGAGTTTAACCCCTGCAAATGGGTTAAGCATATAGTTAAAGCCAACTCCAGAACAGCAATGCACTACTGGGAGCTTGCTAAACACATCTGCTGTGCCAATGACAAAAGCTGTACGTGTATGGTTATCAATCACCAACTATCTTCCATTAAAGGGACACTATACTGTAAAATTGTTTTTCCCTTAATGTGTTTCCAATTACTTTTTTTTACCAACCCCAGAGTTTAAAATTAATTAGAATTTGCTTTTTAATGATTTATTTGTGTATATGAAATAGCTGATTTTGTGTTTTAAAGCCACACCCTAAATCAGATAACATTACTTTATCACATTGTGTACATATAAATGCTTCTTTAACTTATATCTGTCCATAAACCAAAGACCAATACTTGGAGAGAACAATGGAAAATTAACATTGTATTACCTTATCTCTTCTATATACCACTGGGGGTGTAATTTCTTCTGCTAGCTGTGTTTACACAACTTATTTATAGCTTGGACCTAAGGCAAGAAACGTTCAGAATATGTGAGGGTACCACAGGCTAAATAAACTATTTAAAATGCCAATATAAGGGTAAAGGAAATTCTTGAAAACAATTTAATACACTCCAGCAGATAAAGTGGATCATTGGGAACAAATTAATGAAAAGAACATTTTTGAGTAAACTGTCCCTTTAATTAATTATTAAAGTATTCAACAAAGATACCAAGAGAACAAACTACACTTGATAATAGACACAAATTAAAATATATTTTAAAATGATTAGGGAAATGAATGAACAAAGATAATATTTCTTTCCAATGGCATGGAGAGTCCACAAATCCATTTAATTACTAGTGAGAATTTAACTCCTGGCCATCAGGTGGAGACAAAGAACAACCCAGCAAAGCATTAAGTATCCTCCCATTACCCACAATCCCCAATCATTCTTTGCCTGCATAACATTGTAAGTGATGTGCGAAGAAGGTGTCTGAAGAAATCAAGTTGTTAATCCTTTATGGGTACTTTTCCCTGCAAGCAAGGATTGGGGTTATGCTGTGTCCATGTAATTCTCTTTAGTAAAAGTAATGGTGGCTTTTAGCAGTTGGAAGATGGCGAGGTGGTCTTTGCTTACCTTCCAACATTTTTCTACCCCTGTATAGAAAACCAGGGTTGGTTACTCTGTTTTTTCTTTATCTACAGGTCTATGCCAGTGAGCATTCTGTCACACCTGTTTGCTGTACCTGCCCTACAGCGGATTCACAGGTAAGTGCTTTTACCTTCTAGGTGAGAAGGATGCAGCACTTAGGAGTTCCTTGTTTTTTTTTTTAAAAAGGATACTTAGAGAACAAGGTGGATCCTTATGGGATTGAATATCCCTTTTAAAGGATGTGGATTTATTGGGCAGCAGTTCAGGGCACTGTTCTGTCATGTGAAGGCTTTTTTTTTTTTTTTGGCTATGGGGATTTTTTTGCACAAATGTTACCTTTTATTTTGTTTGGGTAATATCTCTTTAAGAAAGTTATTGGACCACACCTTACTTTTGAATTTGCGATCATATGACCGCTCTGTTACTTCCTGAGTGCTGAACAGTTTGTTTCTAGCCGGCTATTTGAAAATCAGGATGTTCAAGGAATCAGATTGGGTTTTTTGCCACAGAATTATTTTTCCTGCCTGTCGCTTTTCTCTGATTGCTAGGATTTGCAGTTTGAACATGATTGATTTATCTGCTGGTGTGGATTGGATTCCTGGTTACAGGTTGGGTGAGTCTCTCCAGCGTGGCTGGGGTGTAGAGGTGCAAGTTTCAATAATTATTTATCTATGCTTAGAATTGTATTCTAATTTTTTTTATATTATTTACTATGGAAGCCGATCCCAAGTGTTCCCTGTCCTTTGACAATGTCTTTATTGTGCTGATGCCCAGGTTATACCTCCTGTGCAATTTTGTTCCCCTTGCCTTAATAAAGTTTTTATTATCTAAGGATAAGGATTCCTTATCTGAGCCTTCTTTTTCTCAAGATAATGCTGTTCAGGGGTTGTCTCAGCTTTCTGCTAACATGTCCCAGTCCTTGACAGATTCACATGCAGTGCTCTGTGGTTCCTCTTAGTCTGTCTCTGAGAGTGTTTGTTTGCCTAAAGATTTGCTGCACAGTTGATTACGGCAGTTTCTGCAGCCCTAAGTGCTTTACCTAGTTCTTGTAAAAGGAAGAGGAAATCTAAGAACATTCCTATGGGTTCTGATTCTGCCAAGACTGATTTGGTCAGTCTTTCTCAGTTATTTAGCAAGGATCATTCTTCTGCAGATTCTGAGGGTGAGATCTCTAATTCAGAATCTGCAGTTACTAGTGCAATAGATTTTGAGGAGGTTAATTTTAAATTTAGACTGGAGCATCTCCGTTTACTTTTAAAGGAGATTTTAGCTACTTTGGATAACTATGAAACTATTGCAGAGGCCCCTAAAAAGGCTAATAAACTGAATAGAGTTTTTTATGTCAAACCTAAATCTGTGGAGGTTTTTCATGTTCCAGATCGCATGTCTGACATTATATCTCAGGAATGGGAGAAGCCGGGTGTTCCTTTTAATCAGTCTCCTGTGTTTAAAAAGATGTTTCCTGTGGCTGATTCAGTGTGATATCTGTGGCGCACTGTTCCTAGAGTAGAGGGTGCTACATCTACCTTAGCCAAGAGAACTACTATTCCTTTTGAGGATAGTTCCTCTTTTAGAAACCCTATGGATACGAAACTGAAAATGTTTCTTCATCAGGGTTTGCAGTGGCTAGTATTGCAGCAGTTGCTGGTGCAGCCTCTTATTGGTGTGGCTCTTTGACTGATCTAGTTTTCAGAAGAGACTACTATAGAGGAGATTCAAGAAAGGATCAAGGCTCTAAAGCTGGCTAATACTTTTATCTGTGATGCCAGTATGCAAGTTGTTAGGCTGGAAGCCAGGATTTCTAGTTTTGCGATACTAGCCCGCAGAGCCCTTTGATTAAAGTTTTGGTCTGTGGATGTGACTTCTAAATCCAAGCTTCTGTCTCTACCTTTTAAGGGTAAGATTTTATTTGGTCCTGATATGGCAGAGAAAATTTCCACGGTTACTGCTGGAAAGGGAGTTTTTTTACCACAGGATAAGAAGAATAGACCCAAGGTTCGTCAGACTTCTAAATTTTGTTCCTTTCATAACTTCAAGGGACAGAGATCTTCCTTGTCTTCTAAATCTGATCAGCCCTGTATCAAGGGTAAGCAATCCAGAAAGCCTTCCACTGAGGCAAAGATTTGGATCAGGTAGGGGCAGGCTTTCCTTTTTTTCAGCAGGCTTAGATTTGCGACGTTCCAGATTCTTGACCAGTGGCTTTAACTGTGTTGGGTATTTGTCCTCTCTGGGAGTGATTATCTCAGTTCCTCTAGCAGAAACGGGTCAGAGATTTTGTTCAAATCTTTTTGTAGTTCCTAAAGAGGAGGGAACTTTTTGACCCATTCTAGACTTAAAGGGACACTAAACCCAATTTTTTTTAATTTCATGATTCAGATAGAGCATGCAATTTTAAGCAACTTTCTAATTTACTCCTATTATCAATTTGTCTTCGTTCTCTTGCTATCTTTGTTTAAAAAGCTGGAATGTGATGCATAGGAACCGGCCCGTTTTTGGTTGAGAACCTGGGTTATGCTTGTTTATTGGTGGGTAAATGTAAGCCTCCAATAAGCAAGCTCTATCCATGGTGCTGAACCTAAAATGGACTGGCTGCTAAGATTTACATTCCTGCTTTTAAAATAAAGATAGCAAGAGAACAAAGAAAAATTGATAATAGGAGTAAATTAGAAAGTTGCTTAAAATTTCATGCTCTATCTGAATCATGAAAGAAAAAAAATTTGGGTTCAATGTCCCTTTAAAGTCTTTCAACAAGTTTCTCTAGGTCCTCTGGTTCAGGAGGGGCAGTTTATGACCACTATAGACCTAAAGGATGCGTATCTTCATGTGCCTATCCACAGGGAACATTTCAAGTTCCTGAGATTTGCTTTTTTGAATTGATATTTCTAATTTGTAGCCTTGCCCTACTCCTCAAATCTTTACAAAGGTTTTCGGGGCTTTTTTGGCTGTGGGCAGAACTGTAGGGATTGCGGTGGCTCCTTACCTGGATGATATCTTGGTCCAGGCGCCATCTTTTCAGTTAGCAAGATCCCATACAGATTCTCTGTTAGCTATTCTTCCGCTCTTACGGGTGGAAGGTGAATCTAGGGAAAAGTTCCTTGGTGTTTTCTGGGGATACTCTTAGACTCGGTATCTATGAAGATTTTTTTTGATGGAGGTCAGAAAAGTCAAGATTCTGGAGGTCTGTCGTTCTCTTTACTCCTCTGTTCGTCCATCAGTAGCTGTATGCATGGAAGTAATTGGTCTCATGGTGGCACCCATTGACATTATTCCATTTGCCCGCTTCCTTCTGATACCTCTACAGTTATGTATGCTCAATCAATGGAACGGAGTCCACTCGGATCTCTTTCAGAGGATAGTTTTAGACTCTTAGACAAGGATGTCTCTGTCTTGGTGGATCTCCCAGGAACTTTTGTCTCAGGACACTTGTCTCCTGAGACCTTCTTGAGAGATTGTAAACATGAATGCCAGCCTGTTATGTTGGGGAGCAGTTTGGGGGTCCCTAAGAGCTCAGGGACTTTTGGACTCAGGATGAGTCTGCCCTTCCTATAAAGATCCTAGAATTGAGAGCAGTTCTTTATGCTCTATTAGTATGTCCTCTGGTTTATCAGATTTTAATCAGACAACGAGGAACTCGGAGCATGTTAGCTATGAAGGAGGTGACTCACATTCTTCAGTGGGCAGAGTCATCTCTCTGCCATTCATATCCCAGGGGTGGACAACTGGGAAGGGGATTATATGAGCAGGCAGACCTTTCATCCAGGGGAATGGGCTCTCCATCCTGAAGTTTTCTTTATGGTAACCCTCTAGTGGGGAGTTCCGCAGTTGGATCTGATGGCATCTCATCTAAATGCCAAGATACAGAGCAAGCTCAGGAGATCCTCGAGTAGCTCTGGTAGAGGCCCTGGTTCTGCCATGGGATTTTGGTCTAATTTTTCTGTTTCCTCCGGTTGCCCTCCTTCCTTGGGTGATAGCTCGTATCAAACAGGAGCAGGTTTCGGTGATTCTACTAGCTCCAGTGTGGCCTTGCAGAACTTGGTTTGTGAACCTAGTGAGGTTGTCGTCATTTCCCCCGTGAAAATTTCTTCTGAGGAAGGTTTTTCTACTTCAGGGTTCCTTCCTCCATTCCAACTTAGTCTCTCTGAAGCTGACTGCTTGGAGATTAAAAAACTAACGCCTAGATTTAGAGTGTTGCAGCCAAAGGGGTGCGTTAGCTAAGCATGCTTTTTTCTGGCCGCACCTTTTAAATACCGCTGGTATTTAGAGTTCACAGAATGGCTGGGTTTTCAGTGCGTTAGGCTCCAAAAAAGGAGCGTAGAGCATAATTTAACGCCACTGCAACTCTCAATACCAGCGGTGTTTACGGACGCGGCCAGCTTCAAAAACGTGCTTGTGCACGATTCCCCCATAGGAAACAATGGGGCTGTTTGAGCTGAAAAAAAACCTAACACCTGCAAAAAAGCCGTGTTCAGCTCCTAACGCAGCCCCATTGTTTCCTATGGGGAAACACTTCCTACGTCTGCACCTAACACTCTAACATGTACCCCAAATCTAAACACCCCTAACCTTACACTTATTAACCCCTAATCTGCCGCCCCCGCTATCGCTGACCCCTGCATATTATTTTTAACCCCTAATCTGCCACTCCGTACACCACCGCCACCTACGTTATCCCTATGTACCCCTAATCTGCTGCCCTAACATCGTCGACCCCTATATTATATTTATTAACCCTTAATCTGCCGCCCCCAACGTCGCCTCCACCTAACTACACTTATTAACCCCTAATCTGCCGACCGGACCTGAGCGCTACTATAATAAATGTATTAACCCCTAATCCGCCTTACTCCCGCCTCAATAACCCTATAATAAATAGTATTAACCCCTAATCTGCCCTCCCTAACATTGCCGACACCTAACTTCAAGTATTAACCCCTAATCTGCCGACCGGAGCTCACCGCTACTCTAATAAATTTTTTAACCCCTAAAGCTAAGTCTAACCTTAACCCTAACACCCCCCTAAATTAAATATAATTTTATTCTAACGAAATAAATTAACTCTTATTAAATAACTTATTCCTATTTAAAGCTAAATACTTACCTGTAAAATAAACCCTAATATAGCTACAATATAAATTATAATTATATTGTAGCTATTTTAGGATTAATATTTATTTTACAGGCAACTTTGTAATTATTTTAACCAGGTACAATAGCTATTAAATAGTTAAGATTAGGGGTTAATACTTGAAGTTATGTGTCGGCGATGTTAGGGAGGGCAGATTAGGGGTTAATACTATTTATTATAGGGTTATTGAGGCGGGAGTGAGGCGGATTAGGGGTTAATAACTTTATTATTGTAGCGGTGTGGTCCGCTCGGCAGATTAGGGGTTAATAAGTGTAGGCAGGTAGAGGCAACGTTGAGGGGGCAGATTAGGGGTTAATAAATATAATATAGGGGTCGGCGGTGTTAGGGGCAGCAGATTAGGGGTACATAGGGATAACATAGCTGGCTGCGATGTGCGGTCGGCAGATTAGGGGTTAATAATAATATGCAGGGGTCAGCGATAGCGGGGGCGGCAGATTAGGGGTTAATAAATATAATATAGGGGTCGGCGGTGTTAGGGGCAGCAGATTAGGGGTTCATAGGGATAAAGTAGATGGCGGCGGTATACGGAGCGGCAGATTAGGGGTTAAAAAATTTAATCGAGTGGCGGCGATGTGGGGGGGGCCTCGGTTTAGGGGTACATAGGTAGTTTATGGGTGTTAGTGTACTTTAGACCACAGTAGTTAAGAGCTTTATAAACCGGCGTTAGCCCAGAAAGCTCTTAACTACTGACTTTTTTCTGCGGCTGGAGTTTTGTCGGTAGAGTTCTAAATCTCACTCCAGCCAAGACGCTAAATACCGGCATTAGAAAGATCCCATTGAAAAGATAGGATACGCAATTGACGTAAGGGGATCTGCGGTATTGAAAAGTCGCGGCTGGAAAGTGAGCATTAGACCCTTTCCTGACTGACTCCAAATACCAGAGGGCGGTAAAAACCAGCGTTAGGAGCCTCTAACGCTGGTTTTGACGGCTACCGCCCAACTCTAAATCTAGGCGCTAGTCTTGTCCTGACAAGGTTTTTCTGTGAAGGTTATTGAGACTATGTTTCAGGCTCGTAATCCTGTTTCTCACAAGATGTATTATAAGGTATGGCATAGATACCTTTATTGGTGCGGATCTAGGGGGGGGGGTTTGGAATCAGGTGAGAATTCCCTGTATTTTGTCCTTTTTTTCAGGCTGGCCTGGAGAAGGGTTTATCAGTCATTACCATAAAAGGTCAGATTTTGGCTCTGTCGATTTTTCTGCAGAAGCGCCTGGCAATTTTGCCAGATGTTCAATCTTTTGTCCAGGCTTTGGTTAGAATCAGGCCTGTGTTTAGGTCTATTGCTCCTCCTTGGAGTCTTAATCTGGTTCTTAAAGTTCTGCAGCAGGCTCCATTTGAGCCTATGCATTCTGTTTTTGTTTTTGTTTCTGCTGGCAATTTCCTCTGCCGTAGAGTTTCATAGCATTCGGCTCTACAGTATGATTCTCCTTATCTTATTCTTCATGCAGATAAGGTGGTTCTCTGTTCTAAATTAGGTTTTCTACCTAAAGTGGTCTCGCAACGCAATATCAACCAAGAAATTGTTGTTCCTTAATTTTGTCCTAATACTTCTAAGAAGGAGCGGTTATTGCACAATCTGGATATAAGGTTCTATTTACAGGCTACAAAAGATTTTCATCAATTTTCTGCTCTTTTTGTTGTCTTTTCAGGTAAAATGAGGGGTCAGAAGACCTCTTCCTCTACTCTCTCCTTCTGGTTGAGAAGTGTTATTCGATTGACTCATGAGACAGCTGAACAGCAGCCTCCAGAGAAAATTACGGCTCACTCCACTAGGGCTGTCGCTTCCTCTTGGGCTTTTAAAAATGATGCGTCTGTGGAACAGATTTGTAAGGCGGCCACTTGGTCATCATTGCATACTTTCTCCAAATTTTATGTTTTTGCCTCAGCTGAGGCTTCTTTTGGGAGGAAAGTTCTTCAAGCGGTGGTGCCTTCTGTTTAGGTTTGCCTGTCTTGTGTATCCTTCCCTTCCATTCTGTGGACTCTAGCTTTGGTATTAGTTCCCACTAGTAATTGAATGGATTTGTGGACTCTCCATGCCATTGGAAAAAAATAATTTAAACTTACCTGATAAATTATTTTCTTTCCTGGCATGGAGAGTCCATGACCTGCCCTTATTTTTAAGATGGCTTTTTAATTTTTTTTTAACCCTCAGGCACCTCAATACCCTTTGTTTCTTCTTCTCTTTCCATAATTCCTCAGCTTAATGTCCGGGGATTATGGGTAATGGGAAGATACTTAAGGCTTTGCGGGGGTGTTCTTTGCCTCCACCTGGTGGCAAAGAGTTGAATTTCCACTAGTAATACTAAGTATAAATTATGTTTTTCCTAACACTGTTGACACCCATTTTACAAGTAATTGCAAAATTATTGGCTGTGACATTTAAACAAAATCTCACACATAAAGGAACAATAACTCTGCTTAAGCCTTGGGAAGAAATAACATTTGACACTAAACAATTTCTAATGGAAAAATAGTCTTGATCATGTTTGGATCATGTTTCTATGGTTTTAAATCATTGTTTGGACCAAGTTTGTATGATGTTTCCAATATAAACCAATTTCTGCTTTTTTTGCCTTAAAATTACTATACATAGAATTTTAAAAAGGTAATTAAGTTGTTATTAAGTCATAAAAATCACATTCTTGCTCAATTATACATTTGTTTTGTCATATACTCTGATGCTAACAATTTGTAAAAGCTACACATTTCTCTCATACCATTATAGCATAATTGGTATTATTTGTGGTTATAGATGGAGTAAAAATTGATGCCAATAGAACCTCACTTTCCTAATAAAGAACAGCTGTAAAACTATAGCAAAATAGCTTCACTTAGACACTTTCAGTGCTAGTAACAATAATCTTTAATATTTTCTTTTTACCCCCTGGAGAACAGAAATGCTTTTAATAATTATTGGGTTTTTTTTCTTAAGAGACACTAAACACTTCATGCACCTCCCTGTAAGTATGGTTGCCACCATTTTGTAACCTAGGTTGCACTGCAGGTACCTGAAGAACATGTGCAAACAAGCCACCACTGAAATGCATTGAAAGCCAGATTGAGGCATTCATGACTAGAGGAATGCAGGCAGTGACTTCAATACTATGCTCATAAAAAGTATTTATTGTTTGATGACCCTTTATTAACTGTACATTACTTTAGAACCTTTATGTATTTTTTCCATTTCATTCCCTTTTTCTTTCTTTTCCATTTTCTTTATTTTATTTCTTGACTCTCCTTTTGTATAACTTTTATTACTAGAATTAATTACTTATGGTTTATTGTTTTGCTTGTTTTTACATTTTTAATATTAGTTCCTGCTGTTAGTAAATGTTTTTTGAGCTTAAAGGGACATTCCAGCCAAAACTGGAAAACACATGGATGCATTTCAGTTTTGAATGGAAGCATTTTTGTAATATACATGTATTAGCAAAAATGCTTCTAATAAAAGCTATAGCTGTTTCAAAAGTGTATTTAGGTATGCATCGTGCACCAGCATTTTAAACACATAACTTTCTCAGAGAGCCTAAAGGTGCTTGTACCATCTGGTAATGACTCAGTTTGTTAATTGCTGATATCATACAAGCCCCACTGGCACTCGGAACAGCTGCAGTATTTAAAATGCTGGTGCACTGAGAATACAGCTGTCCTTCACGTGCACGTGCAGAGAAAAATGTTTACACAAAAACATTGATAACCTTTACAAGAAGCATTTTTGACAATACATGTATATTGCAAATATGCTTCTATTCAATAATGTAATTAATCTATGTGCATTTATATTTTGACCGGAATATCCCTTTAAGTCAAGGAAGGGATGGTGGAGGATGAGCAGGCAAGTGGTGTATGTTCTCTTAAGTCCTGAATATTCTTTCTTTTTTTTTTTCTATTTCTTATTTTTATTTTATTGTTATAAACTTCTCAGTTACTAAGATGCATCATACATAACTTTACATTTGTAACTGAAATTTATTTAACATAAAAAAACAATTGAGGACTGGCATGGAGTTTATAAACTTCAAACCAGCTAACAATCATGGTCACAGTTAAAGGGACACTAATGTCAAAATTAAACTTTAATGATTAATTAAGATCTTTAGCTCATTGGGTCTTGATATTAAGCATTTGTTGATTATGTCATTTTACTTATTAATGGCTAAATTACAAGTGGAGTACTATTTTGTGTGTGTGTATATATATACAAAATAGAAGAAAGACAAGCGCACAGGGGATGCAACTAGTTCAATAAGTTCTTAACTTTCTATCCATGAAAGTAATAAAGGAAACACTCTCACGTGATTTCACCTCAAACGTATGAGGTATTTGCTATGCCCATGTAATAAAATTACAGCTGGTTCTCCTTAGATTGACGATCTCTCTAGATCCTGGTATCCCTTCAGATAAGATGTTTACAATCCATATACACCTTAGTGCAGTGGCTCCAATGACACTTTTAATCAAGGGAAGGGGCAAACTATGGATCATAAGTTGGATTTCAAAGAAGTGAACGACTCATATATTTTGGGACGTTTTGAGGACTTGCTCCCCTTTCTCAGACCGGTCCCTTCCTGGGATTTTCATAGCGCCAGTATTACAGGTTGTGTGGTGAGGCTAAAAACCTTGCGTTACAGCCAATACTGACACGATCCATACCGCCATCTGAAAGCAGTAGTTATGGATTTTGTGTAACAAAAATGTTTCGCAAAACTCATAGCCAAACTGTTGCAAAGTACACTAACACCCATAAACTACCTATTAACCCCTAAACTGCCACCTCCCGCATCACAAGCACTATATTAAACTTATTAACCCCTAATCTGCTGCCCACCCACATTGCGACTATTCAATAAAGTTATTAACCCCTAATCTGCCGCCCACCCACATCGTCAACACTATTTTAATATATTAACCCCTATTCCCCCGCACCTCGACATCGCCGTCACTATAAATAAAGTTATTAACCCCTATTCCGTGGCTCCCCGACATCGCTGCCACTAAATAAACCTATTAACCCCTAAACTGCTGGCTGCCCAAATCGCAAAACACTAAATTAAACTATTAACCCCTAAACCTAACACCCCCTAATTACAAATTTAAAAAAACTTAACACTAAGAAAAAAAATAAAAAATCTAAATTACAACTAAAAAAAAACATCCTATAAAAAATTTAAAAAAATCTAAGTTTACTAAAAATAATTAACACTAAAATCCCGAAAAATAAGAAAGCCCCCTAAAATAAAAACACCCCCTAGCCTATAATAAACTACCAATAGCCCTTAAAAGGGCCTTTTGTAGAGCATTGCCTTAAAGAAATCAGCTCTTTTACCTGTAAAAAAAAACAAATTCCCCCCAACAGTAAAACCCACCACCCAACCAACCCCTAAAAATAAAAAACCTAACTCTAAAAAAAACCTAAGCTACCCATTGCCCCTAAAGGGGCATTTGTATATGCATTGCCCTTAAAAGGGCATTTAGCTCTTTTGCATTGGATGAGAGCTTCTGAAATCCTATTGGCTGTTCAAAACAGCCAATAGGATGAGAGCTACTGAAATCCTATTGGCTGAACAGCCAATAGGATTTCAGTAGCTCTCATCCTATTGGCAGTTTTGAACAGCCAATAGGATTTCAGAAGCTCTCATCCTATTGGCTGATTTGAATTTGAAGAATCAAATCAGCAAATAGGAATGCAAGGTACGCCATTTTGAAACGGCTACCTTGCATTCAACTTCAGTGTACGGCGGCAACTATATGAAGAGGACGCTCCTCGCAGGATGTCTTCGGTTTCCAGGATGGCTCCACTCCGTGCTACTGAGATGAAGATATAAGATGCCCCCGGGATGGATGAAGACCTCACCACCTGGATGAAGACCTCGCCGCCTGGATGGAGATAGATGTCCGGACTTCAGAAATCATGAGTAGATCTTCTGGGGTTAGTGTTAGGTTTTTGTTTTTTCTTGGGTGGGTTTTTCTTTTAGATTAGGGCTTTGGGCTTTGAAATGCAAAAAGAGCTAAATGCCTATTAATGGTAATGCCCATACAAATGCCCCTTTAGGGGCAATGGGTAGCTTCGATTTTTTTTAGAGTTAGGTTTTTTAGTTTTTTGGGGGGGGTTACTGTTGGGGGGACTTTGTATTTTTTTGCCCTACAAATGGCCCTTTTAAGGGCTAATGGGAGTTTATTGTAGGCTAGGGGGTGTTTTTATTTTTGGGGGCTTTTTTATTTTTATAGGGCTATTAAATTAGGTGTAATTGTTTTAATTTTTGATGATTTTTTGTAATCTTAATATTTTTTATTTTTCATGATTTTAGTGTTAATTATTTTTGGTAAACTTAGATTTTTTTACATTTTTCGTAGGATTTGTTTTTTTTTAGTTGTAATTTAGATTTTTAATTTTTTTCTTAGTGTTAGTTTTTTTAAATTTCTAATTTAGATATTTTAATTGGTAGTATTTTTTATTTTATTAGATTAGTTATGTTAGGTTAAATTATAGTTTATTGTTAGGTTTATATTTATTTCACAGGTAAGTTTTTATTTATTTAAATAGAGTTATGTTGTAATTTTAATTTAAAGTTAGGGGGTGTTAGGTTTAGGGGTTAATAGTTTAATATAGTGTTTTGCGATGTGGGAGGCGGTGGTTTAGGGGTTAATAGGTTTATTTTGGGATGGCGATGTCGGGGAGCAGCGGATTAGGGGTTAATAGCTTTTATTAGTGTCAGTGATGTCGGGGGCGGCAGATTAGGGGTTAATAACTTTATTTAGGTGTTGGTGATGTCGGGGGCGGCGGATTAGTGATTTTTAGACTTGGGGTTTATGTTAGGGTGTTAGGTTTAAACGTAACTTTTTTTTTCCCAATAGACATCAACGGGGTTGTGTTACAGAAATTTTTCATTACACAATCGCAGGGGTTAGGTTTTTTTTCTAACACTCTCTCCCCATTGATGTCTATATTGGAAAGCGTGGACGAGCACATCAAAGCAACCCTTGCATTTTGTGCGGTATAGAGATTAACGCAACCATATCGTACGCACAAGGAGGCTTTTCAGAAACTCGTAATGGCAGCGCTATGCAGAGTGAAATAACGCAACTTTTGTTGCGTTCGTTTCGCACCCTGTTTAGCGCAAATCTTGTAATTTATGTGTTTTTGTTTGTCTGGATACTAGTGCTTTTTCTCTTTGCCATTTCTATATATATATTTGGTCAGCTGGTCAATATGAACTCAGTTTAAAGCTGATGTTATTGAGAGGCACTGTATAAGCTCACTGTCAATAAATAATAACTATATGAATAGGATACAGTTACTAAAAGTGAGCACTATGGACAATCTGTTACATGGGGGCCTATCTATCAAGCTCCGAATGGAGCTTGAGGCCCCGTGTTTCTGGCGAGAAACAGCAGTTATGAAGCAGCGGTCACAAAAACCGCTGCTCCATAACCCTGTCCACCTGCTCTGATGAGGCGGACAGGAATCACCGGAATTCAACCCGATGGAGTACGATTGGGTTGATTGACACCCCCTGCTGGCAGCTCTTGTGAGCTGCTGGTGCAATGCTGAATACGGAGAGCGTATTGCTCTCTGCATTCAGCGATATCTGTCGGACCTGATACGTACTGTCGGATCAGGTCCGACAGACATTTTTTAAATATAAAAAATCAAAAACAGAGAGTTCTTGACAGAGGTGCGCCCACGGTGATGGAAGTGGAGATCAGTCAAAATATTCCAATGAAAGGCCGCTCCTCTGTAGCGTGTGTCAACGGTAAGATAATCTGTAGTGGGGAAACAGGAAGGCGCCAATAGGGTGATAACGCAAAGGACCCTGACAAGTAGGTTAGAAGGATAATGGTACTCACAAGCAGGGCGGCACTTGGACGTGCCTAACAAAGCAGGCCGGGACCTCAGCGTCGCCCGGAAGACTCACAACGGCAGCAACCAATCCTCGAGCCGGACCAAGTTCCGTGTGGCCAATCAGGATCACTGGATACTCACACACCCTCCTCTTCGTATGCCGAATCCAAACACTGGCAGAAGGATAAGGGGATAGTGATACACCGTGTGTGACGCTCCCGATTGCCGAGAGCTGAATAACAAAGTTCAAAAAGCTGGGAAGAGGAAGGAGCAAACTCCAGCAAAGTAGATTAAAACAATTTATTAAAATGTTTTAAAAACAATGCATAAAAGCAACGCGTTTCTCGGCTACACAGAGCCGTTTCATCAGGCTGTTATACACATTCTAAAATGCCTACTGCTTTAAACACCTCCTCTAACCAATCAAAACACTTGAAATTTACACACCCCCTCCCCACCTTGCAGCGTGCATGTCAAACACAGCTGATATGGAGAGTGCAAGATTACATATGCGTTCCACTTGGAATCCGACAATTTGATATCATATCATATTTTAGTGTCTAATGTAATTCATATTATATTAATGCTCACATCATACATGGGATCAATTGCGGTAGTTACGATTTTTCATATGTCTTACCCCTCAAATTTAATAAACGTAATAGATACTCAAAAATGGACATTCATTTCAGGCTTTAAATACACCATAGATCTTACACATTAACAATTCATCGGAACTAGACTAATATGATATTCTTAATTGGCTAAATAAATAGATAGATAAATATTGCTACTTATTAAAAACTAACTGATCACCAATAGAAAAGACAATAGATGCTCGAATCAGAGTAGATAAATCAATCAAAACCAAAACACAAGAAAATTACTTAGTCTCTAAACTGATAATAATAAACCCTAAAATAGAGATATAATATCTTTACAAAACTACAATTACTCATATCCCCAAAAAGTAACTAAATAAAATATACTTGATAAATTAAAAACAAGACGGTGTATCACTATCCCCTTATCCTTCTGCCAGTGTTTGGATTCGGCATACGAAGAGGAGGGTGTGTGAGTATACAGCGATCCTGATTGGCCACACGGAACTTGGTCCGGCTCGAGGATTGCTTGCTGCCGTTGTGAGTCTTCCGGGCGACGCTGAGGTCCCGGCCTGCTTTGTTAGGCACGTCCAAGTGCTTGTGAGTACCATTATCCTTCTAACCTACTTGTCAGGGTCCTTTGCGTTATCACCCTATTGGCGCCTTCCTGTTTCCCCACTACAGATTTTTTAAATATACCTCTTTGTATTTTCGTATTGGTTTTATATGACTAGTTTTTTTACTTGTGTTTTTTACTTTACACAAAATATCTGTTTTCAGAAGCAGATTAAAGGGCTAAATAGCACGTGGCAGACACAGTTGATATGTTAACATTTTAATAATAGTTATTTAGCATTGATAATTATTGATGACCCCTCTACTGTTGAGTGTGGAACCCTGTGTTCCCACGTATGTATCATTCCTAAGAAAGTCTCTGCAAATAAGGGGAAATTCTAAAAAATAAATACAGGTTCTTGAGTATTTCTAGTATTAACCACTTGACTGCTAGGAAGGACAATAATAAACTGTTACACAATAAGCCACAGCCCTCTCTTTCAGTCAAGAGTTAAACAGTGCTGATTTCTTTATATGAATTTTACTTTATGATACATCTCTGTTAAAATGGAGACAAATGTAGGAGGTGAGCCATGGGAATTAATTTATTACTGGCGCCGCTTGCTTTTTAAAATTCACTTTGCAGATAAAACAGCTTGATGGACCATGAAGTCAGATTTGTTTCCCAGAACATATCAGCTTATCACAAAAAATGAAAATAAATAGATGTCAGTAAAGTAAACCTCCTTTTTAATATAAGTAAACACTACAAAAAATAATTACATGTTACAAAAAATAATTATAACTTCTTTGTTTGCAATTTTTGCCACATCTGAATTAGTTGGATACTTTACATGGCAGCTGCCTAGGGGCATTTAACCACAATGATGTCTGAATTGTTGATCATGTGGTGCAAGGCACATTCCCTTGTCTCATAGTCTGCATGTCTTTCAGAGCTATGCACCATATTATCTAATACTAACCCCTAGTTCACCCACAGTGTAATAAATAAATAAAATAATGTACAAACATATTAATAGATCAAGATGTTGTTTTGCAAAAGCTTGTTAAGTTTAGCTTAATGGAGTTTTCTTGCCTTCCTCAGATGTACTGGTATTGTGGGTGTGTGTTTGGTGTGATCTTCAGACACTTAGGGCCGATAATCTATGAGCTCTCCACTCAGGTAAGATTATCTAAAATTATGCATGATGGGATGATCTAAAGGTAAATTCTTTGCTTGTAATTTTTGCCACATCTGCATTAGTTTTATACTTTATATGGCAGCTGCCTAGGGGCGTCATTTAAATGCAGTGATGTCTGACTGTCTGATCATGTTGGTGTAAGGCACATTCCTAGTCTCATAGTCTTCATGATGCAGCCCTGTGTAACCTACCAGACACTTTTCATTCTCGCTTGTCTTTACAAGCCCTGAACCCCTTTATCTAATACCAACTGATAGTTCATCCATAGTATAAACATCATGCCCCTGATCTGTCCAAACTCTTAAGCCGATTTTTCAAACCTTGCCAGCAAAACGGTCAAATCACATGTCTCCATAGACTCCAGTTCTGATATCCCATGAAAAAATATGTCAGGGGACTCCAGCTTCTTACAACCATATGTGATTGAATACCGAATAGTGCAGCCAATGAATATTCGGGAAAACAAATTTACTTGAACATTCTGAAACTTGGCTGCACATGTCTGTTGGCAACAGGTCTAAACAGGACTCTCTTGGACTTGTATGAAGTTTCTTCAATATCTGTATCAAAATGTATGTATCACAATTTCCTCTCACCCAATGTTGGCTGTTGATTTTGTCTCAAAATGCATATTGCTTTTAAGAGATAAAATTAAAAACCTAGAAATAAATGCAATTTGCTCTCCCCTTTAAGAATCTGATTTCTAGCAGGGGCGGAACAATTTTTTTCTAGGCCCCCCAGCAATTGTTGTTCTAGGCCCTGGGCTCCTAACCTTCCCCTTATTCTCCCCCTCCACTGCCTGGTCTTCAGCTGAGTCGCTTTTCAACATGCACTATGTGCACAGGTCGCTCTGTGGCCCCCACACCCGTGGTTTACAGGCCTGTAGTGGCAATACAAGATGCTCTGTGCACACAGGTCGATGCATGGCCTCCCTCTGCTCCCTGCCACTGGTCCCCAACAGGTGATGCAGCCCTGTGGTGAGCCCCTCTTACCTGTGGGCCACCCTGCATTGCAGGGTCTGCAGGGCCAGGATTTCCGCCACTGCAAGTAAACTTTATGTTCTATGTAGATAAGCTTGCAACTCTGATGGAATTCCTTGTTCAGCCTCTGTTCTTATATCACTCTGTGAAGTCTGCCCATACAAGTGCTGGTGTTATATGTCTCGACAGGCTGAGAAATTTTAGAATTTTGGTCCCTTAACAAGAAATTACAATGATCTTCTACAGCACATACAACAACCTCACTGATACATCACATACAACAACCTACTGCATATACAGCACTCTCACTGTTATTGCACACACAACACTTTCACTGCATACATAGCACACTCACTGTTATGGCACAAAAAATATAAGTATAATATAACATAATATATATTACACAGATAAATAAAATTCTACTTCTTAAATGTGCTTATTACTCAGAGATGGGACCCTAGTGAAAATAATTGACCATGCTTTGCTAGTGTTTTGCTTACATTATTCCATTGTGGGATAAATAGTGTATAATAGACGGCAAATCAAAGCTTTACAGGTCTTTCAGTTTGCAAAAAAAAAGGTCAATCTCAAGAATGTGAAGGAAAAACTTTCTTCTAGGAATAAAAAATATCAAGACTGCTTCAATTTACTGCAATTTTCACATTCTCTCTCACAAATGATCACTTTAGTGCAATTATCCTATTACCTCGTTAAGTTATTACACACTAACATAGCTATTATCATTGTGTAGTCATTACATATAGTAAGTGGTTCCTTTTAGTCTTTAAGAGTTAGGAGCTCCCTGTCTGACAAAGAGTTTTTATCAGTACAAATATTTAATTAACTCTTTTTTGTTTCAGACAGGTCAGAAGTCCATCACCTTTTTCTTCCATTTTCAAAGTTATTTTATGCTGAATAAAATGCTAGCATTATTCTTTATCTCATCAAAGCTTTTGTTTAACCCCTTTACTGGCAGGAGGTATATTGTAGCCTTTCTGATAGCTAAACATTAACTAACACTGCCTTTATTAAAAATACGTGACATTAAATATATATATATTTAAGAAAAATACTTCATAAATATAACGGGATCACTACTTTAAAGATGGCTTTCTTAGTTTCAATTAGACATGTGTAGCAGAGAACAATTTGGTTTGGCCAAATCTTTCAGAACGAATATTCAAATTAGTTTCCTAGAATACTATTGTCACAAAATAAATAACAATTTTTTGGTGAAGATGATTTGTATGTTAAATAATGACCTTCCCCTTCCTCTCATAAGAAACAAAACTTTCCATTTTATTAGCAAATACATGGACACAACACATATATTAAACAAACCAAGTTTGTTGAGATATTGTTTAGCATATATCCAAATGCAAACAACAACTGAGCACCCAGCGGAAAAAGCCATAAATACTTACCTACTAAATAGAGAGTTTAGGAGCGAGGGAATGACTTAAGCAAAGGTTGAAAGTGGCACAGAAGTCAATTTAAACTTTCCTAACTTCATATAAATTGTACGACTATATATATATATATATATATATATATATATATATATATACACCCCTCACATTTTTGTAAATATTTTATTATATCTTTTCATGTGACAACACTGAAGAAATGACACTTTTCTACAATGTAAAGTAGTGAGTGTACAGGCTGTAAAACAGTGTAAAAATGCTGTACCCTCGAAATAATTCAACACACAGCCATTAATGTCTAAACCATTGGCAACAAAAGTGAGTACACCCCTAAGTGAAAATGTCTAAGTTGGGCCCAATTAGCCATTTTCCCTCCCCGGTGTCATGTGACTCATTAGTGTTACAAGGTCTCAGGTGTGAATGGGGAGCAAGTGTGTTAAATTTGGTGTTATCACTCTCACACGCTCTCATACTGGTCACTGGAAGTTCAACATGGCACCTCATGGCAAAGAACTCTTTGAGGATCTGAAAAAAAGAATTGTTGCTCTACATAAAGATGGCCTAGGCTATAAGAAGATTGCAAAGACCCTGAAACGGAGCTGCAGCATGGTGGGCAAGACCATACAGCGGTTTCACAGGACAGGTTCCACTAACAACAGGCCTTGCCATGGTTCACTAAAGAAGTTGAGTGCTCATGCTCAGCATCATATCCAGAGGTTGTCTTTGGGAAATAGACTATGACTGCTGCCAGAGATGCTGCAGAGGTTGAAGGGGTGGGGAGTCAGCCTGTCAGTGCTCAGACCATACACCGCACACTGTATCAAATTGGTCTGCATGGCTGTCGTCCCAGAAGGAAGCCTCTTCTAAAGATGATGCACAAGAAAGCCTGCAAACAGTTTGCTGAAGACAAGCAGACTAAGGACATGGATTACTGGAACCATGTCCTGTGGTCTGATGAGACCAAGATAAACTTATTTGGTTTAGATGATGTCAAGCGTGTGTGGCGGCAACCAGGTGAGGAGTACAAAGACAAGTGTGTTTTGCCTGCAATCAAGCATGGTGGTGGGAGTGTCATGGTCTGGGCCTGCATGAGTGCTGGTCTGGGGAGCTACATTTCATTGAGGGAACCATGAATGCCAACATGTACTGTGACATACTGAAGCAGTTAACTTCCATAAAATGTGGAAAACATCACACCTATCTTCTCTGTACGGGGCACGGAATACCAGACTTGCCAGGTCCACTTCAATATCCAAAAAATCAAAAAAGATTCCAGCCTTCACAATCAATAAAAGACCTTTATTTCTCACATGTAGGGTCCTAGAAACACATACAACGTTTAAAGCCTGCAATAGGCTCTATAGATGACTAAGAGCCTATTGCAGGCTTGAAACGTTGTATGCGTTTCTGGGACCCTACATGTGAGAAATAAAGGTCTTTTATTGATTGTGGAGGCTCAAATCTTTTTTGATTTTTTACATACTGAAGCAGATCATAATCCCCTCCCTTCAGAGACTGGGCCACAGGGCAGTATTCCAACTTGATAACAACCCCAAACACACCTCCAAGATGACCACTGCCTTCTAAAGAAGCTGAGGGTAAAGGTGATGGACTGGCCAAGCATGTCTACAGACCTAAACCCTAATGAGCATCTGTGGGGTATCCTAAAACAGATGGTGGGGGAGCCCAAGGTCTCTAACATCCACCAGCTCTGTGATGTCGGCACGGATGAGAGGAAGAAGAAAAGGTCTCCAGTGGCAACTTGTGAAGCTCTGCTGAACTCCATGCCCAGGAGAGTTAAGGCAGTGCTGGAAAATAATGGTGGCCACACAAAATATTGACACTTTGGACCCAATTTGGACATTTCCACTTAGGGGTGTACTCACTTTTGTTGCCAAAGGTTTAGACATTAATGGCTGTGTGTTGAGTTATTTTGAGGGGACAGCAAATTTACACTGTTTTACAGGCTGTACACTCACTGCTTAACATTGTAGCAAAGTGTTATTTCTTTAGGGTTGTCACATGAAAAGATATAATAAAATATTTACAAAAATGTTAGCGGTGTACTCACTTTTGTGAGATACTGTGTGTATGTATATATATATATATATATATATATATATATATATATATATATATATATATATATATATATATAAAAAGAACAAAAAACTTGCACTCACTGGTCTTTTTTGTGAAATACTTTTACTTGGAAAAACTGTGACGTTTCGAGGACAATGTATCCCCTTCTCGAAACGTCACAGTAAAAGTATTTCACAAAAAAGACCAGTGAGTGCAAGTTTTTTGTTCTTTTATATCAATTTTCACTAGCACCCTGGCAGTTGTGGAAAAGTGAGAGTGCACATCTCTGCTACAAATATATATATATATATATATATATATATATATATATATATATATATATATATATACAGTATATTCAATGTATCTCTGTATATCTGTTATCAAATTGATTTTAAAATTAAGCTCTATTCCATGAGAGCATTGAGGTAAGCTCAGGGGTGTGCATGTATCTTTAGTACTATAATGTGCCATGTTTGCAACAATGTTTGTAACAGTGCTGAAAGCACATGTATGCTCCTCAGCCTACATCCCTGTGCCCACTGCCTCTTTCTCTTTCTCTTTTTCCTTCTATCTCTCTCTCTTTTACTTTCTTTCCTTTTCTGTATCTGCTTTTCTATTTCTGTCTCATACTTTTTTCTGTTTCTTTCATTTTCTTTCCTTCTCTTTATTGATGCCTTTGTATAAATTTCATTCTGTTTCATTCTCTCTTTATCACTATTTTCTTCTGTCTCTTGCTTTTATCTCTTTCTCATTCTTTTTTTGCTCCCTTCTTGTTCCTTTTTTGTGTCTTATGTAATAATCATACATTTATATTTGTCATTATTGTCCTAAAGCTTCATATAAAGAAATCATCTTGAATTATGCATTTTCATGGATAATTATTTATTTACAGCAAAGATAATTTTACATTTTAAATATCCTTATTTAGTACACAGTTGAGACCTCATTTAGCCAATGATTTAGACATTATTTACCTTGTAGACCCTTTGCTTTTGTATTTAACACAGAAAAACATTTTATGAAATATATAATTTATCTAATTTATGAAATGATTGCTTTGTTATTTTGTTTTTGCAGTCCATCCATAAGCATAATGTACTATTTGTGTTAATATAAATGATATTGATTGTTCCACCTCGAATATAAGGGCACAGACAGTTCTGGAAAAGTTCAAATGCTCACTGGGTGCAAGACTTAAAAGATTATTGTATCTTAAAATTTGTATTAGGACCTCATACTAAAGTCTTGTCAATTTAAAGCTTGGGATATCTGAAGCTTAGTATTAGGATTTTCTGTATTATGGTAATGTAAACCTGAAGGCTTACGGACCAATACCAAGATCTGGGATACTCATTCTATGTCCATAGAATGAAGGTGACGTGGAGGTAAGTCGGGGGGTGATGAGAATTACACAGATAATGGTATAAAGGGTTTTATCTTAAAGATTTCTGAGAATGGATAAGGAAACTCAGAATGAAAAATGAGATATAACGTGTCTGCCATTCTCTGATAAATAATATGATTGAAAAGAGGAGATATCTCTTTTTCATACAGTAGAAATAAAAATGATTCTGTAAGATTTACATCTATGCTGTCCTTTTTCAAGATTATATCCTTTCATAGAAAAATTAAATAACAAATAATAGTAATTATTATGTATGATGTTGGTTTGGTAATTGCATCTTTCTGTACAGTGTATTTATTGATCTGTAGCATAAACTGCATATCTTATGATGGTTGGCTTAGAAAAAACCTAACATATCTTGTCTAATGTCAAAATTGAAATCTATGTCTGTGTGGATTGATGTATTAATCTTTAAAATGCAAGATGTCTTTAGCAGTGATGGCTTTTCCTACACCAGTAGACATTATTCATATGTAAAATAACATATTATTTCCTGAAATCAAACTATTCTGTTTCTTCATGGACAGAAGCACTATAACTATGGGTAAAATCAGTTTCTTGAAGGAAATAGTAGAAAATATCACTGTGAAGGTACAGGAAACCCCAAAAATGTAATTCATGATTTGGATAGAATATACGATTTTAAATAACTTTCAAATTTACTTTTATTTTCAAATATTCTCTTTTTGTCCTATGCTGAAGGAACAGCATTGTACTACAGGCAGCTTGTTAGCCAATCAGAAGAAACAAATGTATGCAGGCACCGATCACCAGCTAGCTCACACTAGTGTAGGATATGTGCATTCAACAATGGATACCAAGAGAACATAGCACATTTGAAAATAGAAGTGATTTTAAAAGTGTCTTAAAATTGCATGATCTATCTGATTCTTGCAAGTTTAATGTTGACTTTACTATCCCTTTAATTAATTTATTTTTTTCCAATTATGTGCATTAAAAACATTATTTTTGCCAGTTTGGAGCTAAATATGTTCAGTTATAGTAACAGATTTCCTTGTTTTTTTATATTCACATTCACAGGAAGCCTTCTTGTTCTCTGTTAAATTTCAGACAAAACCATTAGTTTGGGAAGCAGGCATTGGTAACGTTTCTCGTGGCGTAATGTTGAGTGACTGGAATTATGTTCACTGGCAATTATCTAAGTTCTGAACAGGATTTTAGTTGTTCTCAGTCCCTGGAGAATTATTATATTTCAATCAAATTAGACATTGCAGATTAGGGCTATAAATTTGTTTGGGGGGAAAAAAAAATTGTATTAAAACTAAACATTTAAGAGAAAGGGACAGTAGAGACCTTAAGATTGAAAAGTATTATAATAATGCATAGTACATCAGCTTTGCAGTACATTTTAATTATTTATTTTTCCATCTTTTCCTGTAATTTAAAAAACCTGAAAATTATGGGTTTCCAGGACTTAGAACTTTAAGTGCACTTTGCAGATTTTACAAAAGAATGCACATGACCAATATATGCCATCTAAACAGGTTTTTAAGATGAAATTAAACAACTAACGTTGCCTTGTCCCTATGCAATGTTTTTTTATTTTTTATTGTCCAGATGGAAATGGACAGTTAGTGAACCTATCCTCTTGTGATTGCAACTTATGAGCCTGCAACAGATAAGTCAGCTTTTGATAAATCTAGCCAAAAAAACTATTGGAGGATTGGATGCAATGTAAAAACAACAAACAGACACACAAAAAGAGAGTTTTCTAATGGATTTAAATTTAAAGGTGTATAAAACCCATTACATTTTCCTTCATAATTCAGACAGATCATGTGATTTTAAACAGCTTTCTAATTTACTTCTATTTATTACATTTTCATAATCTTGGTATCTTTTGTTGAAAAGCAAGGACATAAGCTTCAGAGCGTGCACGTGTCTGGAGCACTATATATCAGCAGTAATGCAAGCATGTCATCCATTTGCAAGAGCACTAGATGGTAGCACTATTTCCAGCCATGTAGTACTCCAGATGCCTACCTAGGTATCTCTTCAACAAAGAATTCAATGAGAACAAAGCAGATTTAATAACAGAAGTAAATTGGAAACTTTTTAGAAATTGTATGCTCTGTCTAAATCACAAAATAACATTTTGGGGTTTCATATTCCTTTAAAGTAACATTAAATTTAAAACTGCATACACTGCTGGGAAATGCAATTGCCACTCCTGAAAACCAACAGTGTATTGCTTGTGAGCTACAATGCTGATGGCTTATGAGCAGAACTTTACTTAAAGGGACACTGAACTCACATTTTTTTCCTTCGTGATTCAGATAGAGCATGCAATTTTAAGCAACTTTCTAATTTACTCCTATTATCAATTTTCTTCGTTCTCTTGCTATCTTTATTTGAAAAAGAAGGCATCTAAGCTTTTTTTTTGGTTCAGTCCCTGGACAGCACTTTTTTATTGGTGGATGCATTTATCCACCAATCAGCAAGAACAACCCAGGTTGTTCACCAAAAATGGTCCGGCATCTAAACTTACATTCTTGCATTTCAAATAAAGATAGCAAGAGAATGAAGAAAATTTGATAATAGGAATAAATTAGAAGGTTGCTTAAAATTTCATGCTCTATCTGAATCACGAAAGAAAAAACTTGGGTTCAGTGTACCTTTAAGTGTTAAACCATTTTGTGGTCACTAAAATAACATAAAATACCTTTGGCTAGATTACGAGTCTTGCGTTATGAGTAAAAAAGCAGCATTAAGCCTCATAACGCAGCTTTTTTACTACCGCCGCTATTACGAGTCTTGTAGGTACAGCTGTCCCGCACACTTTTTTTGCCTTACCGCAAATCAACGTACGCAATTTGCGTATAGTCTATTTTCAATGGGACTTTCATAGTGCCGGTATTACAAGCTTGTCCTGGGAGGCCAAAAGTGAGCGGTACAGCCTATACCGTCAAGATTTGTAACGCATTCTAAAGTCAGTAGTTATGAGTTTTACACTACAACGCTGTAGCATAAAACTCATAACTAAAGTGCTAAAAAGTACACTAACACCCATAAACTACCTATTAACCCCTAAACCGAGGCCCTCCCGCATCGCAAACACTAAAATAAAATTATTAACCCCTAAAAATAAATCCTAAAATAATTATAATGTAACTATTAGTTATATTGTAGCTAGCTTAGGGTTTATTTTATAGGTAAGTATTTAGTTTTAATAGGAATTATTTATTTATTAATAGTAGATTTTATTTAGATTAATTTTAATTATATTTAAGTTAGGGGGTGTTAGGGTTAGGGTTAGACTTAGAAGTAGGGGTTAATAAATTTAATATAGTTGCGGCGACGTTAGGGACGGCAGATTACGGGTTAATAATTGTAGGCAGGTGGCGGTAAAGTTAGGGGCAGCAGATTAGGGGTTAATAATATTTAACTAGTGTTTGCAATGCGGGGTGCGGCGGTTCAGGGGTTAATATGTTTATTATAGTGGCGGCGACGTTGGGGGCGGCAGATTAGGGGTTAATAAGTGTAGGTAGGTTGCGGCGACATTAAGGATGGCAGATTAGGGGTTATTAAATATAATGTAGGTGTTGGCAATGTTGGGGCAGCAGATTAGGGGTTAATAAGTATAATGTAGGTGTTGGCGATGTCGGGGGCGGCAGATTAGGGGTTAATAAATATAATGTAGGTGTTGGCGATGTTGGGGCAGCAGATTAGGGGTTAATAAGTGTAAGATTAGGGGTGTTTAGACTCAGAATTCATGTTAGGGTGTTAGGTGTAAACATAAAATTTGTTTCCCCATAGGAATCAATGGGGCTGCGTTACTGAGCTTTACGCTACTTTTTGGCAGGTGTTAGACTTTTTCTCAGCCGGCACTCCCCATTGATGTCTGACTTAAGCAGCGCTGGTATTGGAGTGCGGTATGGAGCACAATTTTGCTCTATGCTCACTTCTTGCCTTTAAACGCCAGGTTTAGAAAAACCTGCAATACCAGCGCTGTAGGAAAGTGAGCGGTGAGAATAACGTGCAAGTTAATACCTCAACCCTCATAACGCAAAACTCGTAATCTAGCCGCTTGTTATTAAAATACTTTACTGTAATCTTAGAATAAATGTACATACCGTGGAAGTGTGAAATCTTGTTCAATAGATTAACAACTTGTTTCTGCAATTATATTTTAATGGCCCAATTCCCCCCCCCCCCCCCACGACTAATTTATTTTAAGGAATCAATCCAAAGTTGTTACTGGAGTAGACAAATTTAGCCACTGTTATATTGTTAGTAAAACTTATATGGTAGTGCAGTATCTGATCTCATAAAGCTCAGCTTATGCCAATCAGGGACAGATATGTGGCAGTGTTAGGAATGTAAAAGATGGAATGCCCACAATTTTCAAAATTACATTATCGGAAAACGAGGCAAAATAAATGATAAAAGTATATTATAAAGAATGTTTTACTATGCATATAATTCTCAAACTGTTTCATGTTCATATACAGACAAAGGGTCCTATTAATAAAGCTGAATTTGTAACTTTGGGGCCCAGGCATTTCAGGCAGCTACTCAGCCTTTTCACCACCTCCGGCTATCTGAGTAAAATTATCCTGATGCAAACGCAACCAATTGCAGGGCTTGTGGATCTCGATAGTTTTACTCCGCTAACCTTAAGGTGGTGGAGAGGCTAAGTAGCTCCCTAAATGCAATACTTATATACACTAATGAATTATTTCATGTAGTTTGTGCATTAGAATATCCCTTTAATAGTATTATTTACCATAATATGAAAATTGCAACAACAACAATAAAAAACTATAAACCAAGGGTGACCCTTTATATTCTCCTCTAAAATGATTTATTAGTCAAACAATGCTAAATGCGTGGTCTTTTCTTCATTCTACAACACCATATGTTAATAGCATATCTTGGTTACAGAAATGGGAATAATATAGGTTATTACCTGTCACATAGACAAATTTGCTTCCTGTTCACAAGTTAACTCAATTGTAATTCAGGCGCTGAAAACATCTATATATTATTACATAGTCTATTCTGCAGACGCTTCTCGTTGGTTAAGAGTAATGGCTACATGACATTATTGTGTGACCTCATGGTATGATCCAACATGATATAAAAAAAATGTTATAGATTCCCCTGTTGGCGCTCAGTGGAGCAGAAATGAAAGCTTATAAGTATGTCCTAAAACATCATTAAAACAAGATTAAACAATCTGTGTCCTGATTGTACAATATGTTTCTCATGGACTTAAATTACATTTTATTTATATTAAGCAGTAGATGAAAATGTCATCTCAACAAGCATTAAGGAATAGGCATCATATTTCAAATATGACGATGGCTTGTCTAGAATATACGTTTAGATTTACTTTCTCATATTTTTTCTAACATTGTAATGTATATATACTGATATATATTTACAGATATTATATAAAAAATCTGGCAGAAAACTGTTGCACAAATAATATGCAATTAATAAAATAGGACATTAAAGTGATAGTAAATCATAGCGTTTGTGAAACGTTAGGATTTACCAGTGCAACAAATAAAGGGGACTTTCAGTCATGAAGTATAAAATACTTCATGCTAAAAGTTCCTTTATTTATCTGCAGCATTCACCACGTTAAGCGCTTCAGGCAACCCACAGCAGAATGCTATTTTGCACTGAGGTACCCTTAGCCAATAGCGTGCTAGCCATACAACATAATGCCAGTTGGCCCGCATGTGCATGTGCACAATAGAGTTCTGCCGTAGGCAGCCTGAAGCATTCAGCATGGCGAACGCTGCAGACAAATATAGGAACTTTCAGCATGAAGTATTTTATACTTCATGACTGAAGCTCACCTTTATTTGTTGCATTGGTAAATCCTAGCCTTTCACAAACGCTAGGATTTACTATCACTTTAAAACATTCTTATGTGCTTTATCAATTTGGAAAACATCGGACTCGCACATTGACCTAAATTCAAAACCCGTTCATGAAACCAATACCTAGTTTAAACTTATTTCTACAACTTGGAAAAATTGAGTAGTTCTAAAGGCCACATTATTTTGCTCAAAAAATTAAAACTATTTCTTGTTTTTTTTTCAGAAATCCAAATAATAATGTTGTTTATTTTATGTTGTTCTTTAAAAAGAGACCCTGTGAGAAGCACCGCCACAGACCTCCAAACCCGTGACAATAGATAATGGGGACAAAATATATAACTTCTTAACATTAAATACACAATGGCATTGTTGTAAAATCATTTATTAACCCCCCTTAAAAAAAATCCAGTAACCAGGAACAACATTGAAATACAGACCAAAAAAAAAAAAATTCAAAATGCAAATTGCTCAAAGAAAATAACTAACAGACAACTTTTTAAGTACTTTTAGTTTTCTGTAGCTTTGTTATACCAATTAAAGTAGCTAGTTTGTTATTTTTCTACTTCAGGGTCAAAGAGACAAAAATGACATGTTCCCTCCTGAGAGATAAGGCAGCAGATAAAACTACCTGTTTAAATTTGTATAATTGGGATTAGTTGGTTATGAAAGGAGATAATAAATGGAAACTGCAATTAAGTAATTTCGATCCTAAATGGATATGTAATATAATTAGCCGAGAAAAAAAGTCTTTAGAGATTATTATGTTCTGTTAGATAATTCCAATGTAAATCCTGCTCCTGTTCACCCCTTTATACATGTGCAGTGTTGTAGTACATCATAGAGACACAAAGGTGAACCACAGTGTTCACAATCTTATTGGAACTTCCACAGCAAATTATGGGCCAGATTATGAGTGGAGCACAAACATTTGCACCCGAGCGATAAGAGTTTATCACGAGTCTTTGCGCACGTGGTGCTTACCGTTCATATTAAAAGTTGAAAGTAAACGTGATTGCTTCAGTGAAATCGAGATTTACGCTAGAATGATTACCGCATCTTCCGTGCTCTGGTTAACTGTTTCGCAAAACTTAAAGGTGTCCCAAAACACATCAAAAATACATTACAAAGTATAGTTACACTCATAATAATATTATCTAGTAAAAATGATTAAAAACAAATATTGCACAAAAAAATGATAAAAGATAAAAAATATGAGATCTCAGGTGTTAGAAAAAAAGGCAGGCAAAGGGCTTTAAGATAGAGATACATACATATACATCTTTAAACATGTATGTGTATATGTTTATGTATGTATATATATATATATATATATATATATATATATATATATATATACCGGTATATATATATATATATATATATATATATATATGTGTGTGTGTGTGTGTGTGTGTATGTACATATGTATTTATATGTATTAAAGATATAATATGGAACAAGCCCAGGTACTACGTCAAGGTCCTTTCCAAAAACCTGGGACCCTTAAACAGCCACACAATGCAAGCTCTTAATCCAAACAAACTGGGAACAAGTGAAGGGTGCACAGTCCTATGTAATCACCCCAGTCATATACAAAACATGGAAGGGGACTGCACTCTTAGACCGGACCGGGTACACATCCTATGACCCTGCAACATGCTCAGCCCTGGGTGCTCAGTGGCACTCTCAAGAAGCTGTGCTGTCCCCAGAGTCACAGGCAGTAAACCCCAGACAGGTCCATAGGGGAAATTACAAAACAAATTAATACAACACACATAGAAAACCCTGCACTCACTAGCAAGCTCTCAGCTAAGATTAAAAGCAAAAATGGAAAGGTTAGTTACCACATCTGGCCAAATGGGACAAGCCCAGGTACCACGTCAAGGTCCTTTCCAAAAACCTGGGACCGTAAAACAGCCACACAATGCAAGCTCTCAATCCAGGTTTTTGGAAAGGACCTTGACGTGGTACCTGGGCTTGTCCCATTTGGCCAGATTTGGTAACTAACCTTTCCATTTTTGCTTTTAATCTTAGCTGATAGCTTGCTAGTGAGTGCAGGGTTTTCTCTGTGTGTTGTATTAATTTGTTTTGTAATTTCCCTATTGGTTCTTGCACCCAAACCTGTCTGGGGTTAACTGCCTGTGACTCTGGGGAAAGCACAGCTTCTTGTGAGTGCCACTGAGCACCCAGGGCTGAGCATGCTGCAGGTTTATGGATGTGTACCCGGTCCGGTCTATGAGTGCAGTCCCCTTGCATGTTATATATACATATATATATACACACAAGTCCAATAAAGTGCACTTTTGCAACATCACCTTTGATTGCATAAAGGGAAAGTTTTCAGGGTTTTACCCCCTTCTTTAGATGTACAATAAGTGAGACCAACTTACCCCTACACCCACCAACATTAAATAGACAAGCCATTTGTCGCTGTGATCTCCTGGGTAGAGACGCCACCCCTAGCATAACGTCATCATCCCTGGCAACGCAGGATTACGGTTGTAAATAAAAAGAATACGTATTACATGATCAGGATCATCTACACCAATATACATCTATAAAACATATAGGATGCCTATCATAATCTCATCATATGTCTGGGAATATAAAAATATTCAATCAGAGTAATCCGTGCCCAAACCTTGCTACATATGAGTCACTGAACCTCCTTTTGCCATGGAAACCCATGTAAATATAAACAATAACTGCCAAGGCATTCGCTGTGTTCTACATCTCAAAATCGGCACCATGGGAATCCAAGGTAATACAAGGAAAAGATCAGTCAGTAAGGCTAAATATTCCAACCTAGTCACTACGTTATAATCAGGTAGTTATGATGTCAGAGAGAAGCTAAATGAATATACTGTCTATCTAACTAAATTAACAGCTCACTAATATGGTAACCTCCTAACTAAACACACCATCAATTTACTATATGATATATGCCTATGTATCATTGCTTTGTAATATTGTATATTGAAATTTAACATTGTATCCTTAGCCTTACCGAGATCCAGAGTTATGTTCTAAAACAAACTGATCTGGCCAAAAAACTGCTATATGGGGCTATAAGGGAAATAATTATGGAAATAAATAAAGGATCTGATTTTTTTTCAATCATACTACCTTTCAAAGTTCAGTATCACAACTCTAAGCTAATTTTCATATGGAAGACATTTTAAAAAATTAAAGAACCTGTTTTATCATCCATAGTTGTCACCACCACGAGATAGGGGGGGGGGGGGCATGATCTATGATTGTATATTTCAAGTCGTTAACAGTATGACTTGCTTGTAGGAAGTAGCACTGGTTGCTCTGATGAACCCCTCTTCAATGCTGTTTGAATTGCCGATCTATGGTTAGCCATACGGGTCCTTAGATAATTGATCGACTTTCCCATATAAAGCAGTAAAAAAATACAGTGCAGCAGATAGACTTAGGAGTCAATTTATCAACCCCTTCGCCTGCCTCCGACTGCAGTTTCTCAAAAGAGAACCTGCAATCCGTATTTATGAAGCAGCGGTCATCAGACCGGTGCTTCCTTAACCTTTCGCCACCTCTTAGGTGGCAAATTTCAAATTCCCTGGTCTCGTTCACCCGGGCTGATTGACAGCTCCTGCCCGCATGTTATTGCATGCGAGTGCAAAATAGCCAGAGGCACCCTGTCCACCACAGCTTGAAAAATCGCCCCCTATGTTGTTTGTTGTACAGGTTACACGATTTTTGTGATAGAATTTTTGTCATCTTTGTGGGTGTGTAAGTATTGGCTAGGAATTAGACCACTGCAAGTTGTACATCCTGCACACTGAAAGCAACCTAGTTTCTCCTTTGGGGATTCATTTTCACCAAAATGTCCCTTAGGGATTTTGAGGGTTTAAAGCCCACTCTTGGTGGCTTAATATCCTGATAAGGTAGCGATTAGTCAATTGCAAGTATGCTCCAGTTCGCAAAGAGGAGCTGATTAATCTCCCTTTTATCTTCTGTAAAAGTTGTACAAGTAACTTGTTGTACATACATTTTTTGGCATTTATAATGTTGGTGTAATTTGTTTTTTAAAATGTTGATTGTACACAATCTATATGTCCGATTTGGAGGTAAATTATGTTCCTTATGCACCTTTTTTATGAGTATACTACCGCTTTAAGGACTGCATACTTAAAGGGACAGTCAACACCAGAATTTTTGTTGTTTTAAAAGATAGATAATCCCTTAATTACCCATTCCCCAGTTTTGCATAACCAACACACTTATAATAATACACGGTTTACCTCTGTAATTACCTTGTATCTAAGACTCTACAGACTGCCTCCTTATTTTGGTTCTTTTGACAGACTTGCATTTTAGCCAATCAGTGCTCACTCCTCGGTAAATTCATGTGCAAGAACCCAATGTTATCTATATGAAACACATGAACTAACGCCCTCTAGGGGTGAAAAACTGTCAAAATGCATTTAGATTAGAGGCGGCCTTCAAGGTCTAAGAAATTAGCATATGAACCTCCTAGGTTTAACTTTCAACTAAGAATACCAAGTGAACAAAGCAAAATTGGTGATAAAAGTAAATTGGAAAGTTGTTTAAAATGACATGCCCTTTTTGAATCATGAAAGTTTTTTTTTGGACTTGACTGTCCCTTTTAATAGGAGGTCGGGTGGTTCAATGCTATATGACTTTTTCCTCTCCTCTTGAGAAAGCCGATCGCTGATCGGGAGAAACTCGTTGAGGTCACGTGCCTGACGTCTTGGAACGTGTGTGTAACATACAGACTCTCACTGCTCCACAAGGGACTTCCATCTGGACAAGCCAATCATCGCTTTGTGCCTACTCTGCCCCACGTTTGAATGCTTGAGGACTGCTTACTGCAACTCCCTTACCAAATGCATTTTTTAATCCTATATCTAGTAAGTGCAATCATTCGCTTGGTGCACTTTGCTCTATGTTAAATAAATTACCTTGAGTCGGAGCTGAGCTGTGTTTTTTCTTTTTACACAGGTGTTTTTTCTATAGACCGGATAAGGAAATTCCTACTTAGAAAATCAATTCTCAATATTATTATTGTTTTTATCATTGTTTTTATGTGTATTTATCTCTGCCTTTCAACTTGATATACTATTTGGGTGCAATTATAGACATCTAAGTATTTTAGCATATAGGTGCCTATTTATTTCCCCTCCAAACCAGGGCTGTTCAATATATTTATTATTGGTTTTCAATTTACAATATTACAGAGCAATGAGACATAGGCATATATAATATAGTAAATCGAGGGTCTGTTTATTGAGGAGGTAACAGTATTAGTGAGCTGTTACGTTAGTTAGATAGATATTAATTTAGCTTCTCTCGTGATCATCATAACTACCTGATTATAACGTAGTGACTAGGTTGGAATATTTAGCCTTACTGACTGATCTTTTCCTTGTATTGCCTTGGATTCCCATGGTGCCAATTTTGAGATGTAGAACACAGCGAATGGCTTGACAGTTGTTGTTTATAGTTACATGTGTTTCCATGGCAACAGGAAGTTCAGACTAATATTTAGCGGTTTGGGCATGGATTACTCTGATTGAATATGTTTATTTTCCTAGACATAGGATGAGATTATGATAGGCATCCTATATGTTTTATAGATGTATATTGGTGTAGATGATCCTGATCATATCATACTTACTGTTTTTATTTACAGCCGTAATCCTGCGTTGCCTGGGATGATGACGTCAAGCTAGGTGTAGCGCCTCTACCCGGGAGATCACGGCTTGTCTATTTAATGTCGGTGGGTGAAGGGGTAAGTTTCACTTATTGTACGTCTGAAGAAGGGGGTAAATCCCGAAAATGTTAATATTATGCAATAAAAGGTGATGTTGCAAAAGAATCTGTGAGTGTACTTTATTGGACTTGTATTTAACTGTTTGTTGCACCCCGGGCGAAGAGAATAAAGGGGATATAGTTTTCAGGAGTGCTTGCCTGCTCAATTCTGTTTATATATGCAATATTCTATCTTCAGCTTTTTGAGCTTGTCAGGTTAGCGCAAGAGTAAAAACTGTTTACTTTCAATTCGTAATAATGAGCGCAACCCAATGAGTGCAAAAAGCATACTTCTAGTTCAATCAACGCTCAAGCAGAAGCATTTATTTGCACTTCACTCGTTATTTGGCCCTATATAGGCTTATTTTCTTACTTGTTTATGGTAAGAAGAATTACTTATACCTATATGCAAAAGGAGAGAACATTTTAACAAATTTATGTTTTTGAAAATGCTAACAATTTTACGTTGTTTTTTTTTTGCTTAGAAAACAGTTATGTAAAAGCTGTTAATTTACCTTGAAACTAACATGAAATACATCTTAGTCTTAGGGCCTGCTTGCTTATTGGACAATAAACAAAGCACCCACTGCTTTATTATTTGACAGTGACACACCTTACAAACATAAAAAAAAACTCTGTACAGGAGATCCAGAGTAATACTCTGTATAATGTTATTCTTTTACAACTACCCTTTTAAGATGAAACACAGACGATAATATATGTATGTTAAACTTTAAATGGATATGAAACAGTGCTCGTTTAGTAGAAAAAATATGTTAAATCAAAATAAGCATAAAAAGAGATTGTGTTAAAACAGCAAACAACTTACTTGTTTTCTTATTGATGGTAATACTCATGCAGTTAATATCTGCAGGGGCGTCACAAGATATAATGTACAACAAACTTGTTACACATAACAAAATAGAGAGTGAAATAAATATACAATAAAATCACAATAAAAATAAAATATCGATAAATGTGATCAAGTGCAAAAAGTGCAAAAGTGCAACAAAGTGCAAACAAAGTGAAAAAAAACAAACACATAAAGGTTATGTTCGTCCACAAAAATTCTAGTCTGTGCCTTTAAATAGTGTGATAATGGAGATCAACGATGTGTTCATCCACTTTAAATGCAGCAATATGAAGCTGCATTTCCAGATGTTCCTCAAATGAAACAAGAATTGATCCTAGCGTAATATTGTAAATACAGTGATACTTTTTATGAACGTGTAGTAGAGCTATGATAAGTTCTATTCGATGCGCACACTCCCTTTTATACTGGTGGGTAAACAGTTAGCCACGAATCCGGTAAGAGACAGTTCAAATATACTGTCTAGAGTGAACAACTAAACCAGATGGATACGGATAGGGAATAATTACAATACTACTCCACATACCGAAATCTCAGACCGGCAAGGAAACACTCCGCCACTGGCGTCACTGGCACGTGAGGACGTAGATGTTGTGGGTGTAGTTCCAACGTACGTTTCACTGTTCACTAACAGCTTTTTTAAGGAAATAGAATAAACTTCACATAAGTCCAACTTAAAATATAGAACCAAGTAAAATTTTCAGGAAATAAAACTACCGGCAGTTCTGAATTGTTAGGCTACCCACCATCAGTTCTAAAAAATTATAGAAGGCCCCTCATAGTGTAACCCATCAAAAAAATAACGATAAAAAACAAAAGTGGAACAAATCACATTTATAACAGTACCATAAAGTGCAAAATTAGCTGGCCAAATCCTCAGTTATCCGGCAAACTCTCCTCATACCCCAGGATCAGCTCCAGACATCTCTTGTAGAGGAGGACTGTTACATAGACAACAGCTTGAGCCAGCACACATCTCTGTTATAGCAGCACCAGATTAATATACACATAGTAGTACTGTGTATATAAAATGTTTTAATTCAAAGTAATATATAAATGATACAAAGCAACACATTTCTCAAGATTGTAAAAGACAGTCGGCTAGTTGTTCCACTTTTATTATTTTATCTTTATTATTCAGATGGGCTACACTATGAGGCACCTTCTCTGATTTGTCTTTTACTTATATATGAAATTGTCTCTCTAATCCCAGTGTAATTCTGTAAAAATGTTTGCACTACAGATCTCAAAGATTTTTCTCACCAACTATAAGAGGCAAGCTTTTCTCAAATCACTCCAAATACTTATAACCCTAATAGAAAAACACATACATACGAAAATATAGGTGAATGTAAGATGTTATATGCAGAAAGCAGCGTAATGTGATTTTTATTGGCAGCAGGAGAGAAGTGTCCCTATCCATCAAGCTCCATTACTTTATATTGGAGCCTTTTTGCTGTACAAATCAACTGCCCCTTTTTTATGATTATTCCGCTAGGGCAGCCCCTGTATTGGTCAGCGAGAAAAACCACGTTTGAAGCCTCGGAATTTAGATCATCGAGCCCTAAATCATTATAATGAGTGGGGAATGAAAGAGCCAGGAAGGAATGGAAGGAATGAATGAAAAAAGTGCTGTTTATTCAAAAAGTGGCTTATTTACTATCCCTATTGGGGGAAAAAGAAATGTGACTTAGAGTACATATACTGTATAATATACTGTCTCTATTTCAAAAACTATTCTCAAATCCTCATGCCTCTCTTTCTGCAACCCTTTGTATTAAAAACTAAAGTATAGAACATGCAGCAATATATATATAATTTTCTATACATACATACATATTCATAGATATATATGCATAAGTATACACGTAACCATATATGCAAATGTCTCTATAATTTTAACATATATCTATAAGCAGGTTAACAATAATAAAAATAAAAAGTTAATTCAGAAAGAGAATGCCTATTTCAAATAACTTTCCAATGTATTTCTATTATCTATTTTGCTTTGTTCTCTTTGTAATCTAATAAGAAAAAATAAGATATAATGTGTACTAGACACACCAATCCTCCAGGGGGCGCTCTTAACAGATGTATAATATCATATGGAACAGCAACAAATCAAAAATAATACTTAAAACCAATAATAAACATGCAAATTATAGTCCATACAAACAAAGTCCAGAAGAATACTCAAAAAAAAAGAAATGGTCAGCTCTCTGTCATAGGAGGGTCAGGATCCTGGTAATTCTGATGGTCTAGGAGAGAAGAACACAGAGGCACCCAATGGCCCCAGAGTGGATACAAGTAAGCAAAATGGATACTCACAAATGGACAGCACCTGAAGGTGCAAACAAGCAGACTGGAACCTCACAGTTGCCCAGCTAACTGGATATGAACAGTAATGGAGATGTGTGTGGTGATACTAATATCAGACTCAATTATGCTTCCCCAAATCTGATATACTCCCAAAATCAGAAATAGTGAAAAAATAAAAAAAGGGGGGGGTGGGGAGCGCTCAGAAGAGCTGTGAGTTGGATTATCTAGGTAGTGTGCAAAAAATATATTGATAATGTGATACAAAAAAGATTATGATATATTATAATGCTTATCATATATAACAGTAAATGAGAATAGTGTGTTAGTTCTATTTTATCTAGTGATGATAACAGCTCAAAAAGGTGATTATGTGAGAGTCAGTGTACATATAATGGGGATAGTGGTTCTGTGCTGGAAATATGTGCTAAGAAGCGCAAATATATAGGGTTTCTAGCTACTATATAGCTGACAATCAATTGTTAACATGAATATAGTCCATCTATAATGAAGTGGATGCTGGAAGTGTGCTCTAAATTATGTGAGCTCTTAAATCGGTGTGCTAAAAAGTGCACGTGTGTTGTATATATAATTCTTATGTAACTGCAATTAGTTGTTATATCTGTTACCAAATGTATTGCGTTATTTCTATTTCACCAACAAAAGTATAAGTGGAGACAGATATGGTATGAAAGAATATATTTTACTGTTATACTGTTTAAAAATATGCAATAAAAGATGTAACAATGTTCAAGCTGTTACAATATAAATTGTTTTACATATACAAGATTTTTTACATATACAAGAATTTGCAACATATACTAGCTGTATTCCTGTGAAATAGAATTCGTACTAGGCATACAAGTTTCCGTATAGAGCATACAAGTGTCCGTATATCATAAAAAGTTCCTGAACAGGGTAACAAAGTGATATGTGTAAAAAAGATCGATCTGTAACAATCTTCTGAAATCAAGGTTGAAAGTTGTGGCCACAACTATATTAAAAATTGTATCCGAAAGGATTTAATACTATTAAAAAGTTCTCTGTGTGTCAGAGCAATTAAAACTTCATACGTGGAATAAAATGAAATGATACTCCCCCTAACCGGACTACTAATATCCCTTACCTCCTCTGGCGTTGTTGGGTTATGGGAAGGTTGCCTCTGCATGTAGGTGTAGCAAGGTGTAAATTTCCTCTTCAGTCGGCGTCTTGCCGTTCAAACTTCCCGGCAAATCCTTCCTACCCGTTCATGTGTGAGTGTAGTCTGTTACACGTGGTTCACGGAGGACCAATCAGGTAGCCGGGTCGTGGGGGGAGTGTTTCTATTGCGGTTCTTCGGTTCTTTGCTGGAGCCAAATAGTATTCACACTGGATAGTCAAAATCTACGCGTTTCAGCACTGGGTGTGCGCCTTTATCAAGACTGTATAATCTTGTGTGTTCTTGTGGCTCCTTTATAGTCCCATGGGTATGAGGGACTCCTCCCAGAGGTTATTCAATTTGTTCAGAAGAAACTCTTGATATTACTTGTATGCTTATGTGTAACAATCTATGAAGCATAAGGAAAGAGTTGTAATGTATATTATAATAAATGAGAATAATTAGAATAATTTTTAAGAGTTTCTAATTATTTTCATTTACTTTTATATATATGTACATATACGTATAAGCATTATAATATATCATAATCTTTTTTGTATCACATTATCAATATATTTTTTGCACACTACCTAGATAGTCCAACTCACAGCTCTTCTGAGCGCTCCCCACCCCCCCCCCCTTTTTTTAACTGGATATGAACAGCCAGATATTCAAAGGGGAGTATGTGTATTTATGGAAATATGCACACTTACATGTTCCAAAGCACCTCCAGGTGCAATCAAAACAGGCTGGAGCTTCTCAGTTGCCCAGCTGATTGATTCCAAGGGTTCAACAGGTCACAAAAAACTCCCAAAGAGTTCAGGGATGAAAAATACCACCAGAAAAACAGCAGCAGGTGTATGGATAAAAAATATACTTTATTAAAAGTGACGCCTTTCTCAGCCGATATGTGGCTGTTTCCTCAGGCTAATAAACAAAATAATAAAAATACACTTGCTACTTATAGGGTGTGAACCCATCTGATTGGTTAATTAGATAATCAGAACCATCTGTGTAACTAGACCTCTTTTTGGTTTTGTTGTCATAGTAATGCCTAATACACAATCCTGATCCTAGAGATGACATTGTAAACAGTATGTAATATATTATTTACAAAATAATGCTGTATACATGTCAGAAATGGCACAAATAATGTATACATATCAAAAAATAAATCAAAATGTCTTCTATTAAAATGGTCTGGCTTTAAACATAAATTAGTAACAAATACATACAAAGTATAATACAAAAGATACAAACATTAAAAACAATTATTTAATATATAATGATAAATCCTATCTAGGTAGCTCTTCCTCTCCACCCCTAAATAGACAATATAAATACTTATATATATATAATTCCCATTTCATACAGTTTGATAAACTGATCCCAATACAATCCCCAACATCCAAAACAGCAGATGTAAATAAAATCTTTCACCTTGCAATCAGAGTGACAAGATGTCAATCTTAGTGAGATATGGTCCAAGTTCCAAGCAAATGATCCCTTCCTAAGTGGCATACATGGTAAATATGATAGTACTACAAGCGCATTTGCAAACTCAATCGGTACAGAGTTTGTAGTACAAAATTGTTATAGTTGTTATAACCGATGGTGAACGCGCTGCCATCCTATTCCTACCTCTCACACATCCCTTATAATTCAGATATTAAGAGGTTGTGTGGTCGGTCATCCAATCACAAGTCTCTATACAAAAAAGAGGCTGGATACAGATGGCAGTGAGTCCACCACTGGTGAAAGCCCTGTCACACGCCCCCCCGAATCATCCTTAGGGTGCCTAGCAGTGTTCATAGTAAACAAGACACTAACAGGCTATCTGATCACCCGAAAACTGTCAGATAGAGAAAACTAGACCTGCGGGTTAATGTGTAAAAAGGAGGCTAAACACTGATTGAAAACAAACTCCCTTATTTGTATAATAAGTCATAGGCTACTGTTGCAAATGGGAGATTAAATAGCTGATGCGAACCTATGTAAAGACTAAAAACAAAGGGGGTTAGGACTCTACACCTATTAATACAATACATGTTTGAACTGAAAATAATAGATAATCTTAGATAGTCTTCTACCTTATTACAGTTTTTTCTTATTCTGATAAACTGGCTTTTTGGGATGTTTTTAATTCATTTATCTAAATGGCAGCTTTCCATATGTACATAGTTTTTCACATCTATAGGTTTAAAAAATGTTTTTGTTGTTAGTTGATTTTCAGTTATATTTATTTCAATATCAAGGAAGTGTATCCTTTCTCTGCTATCTTCACTAGTAAAAGTCAGACGTATAATATTATTATTTAGGTCTTCTAAAAGGATATCTAATAATTCTTTGTCCCTTTCTTCGAACCAACCCATAAATAAGTTAGCATAACTTTTCAACATAGGATACAAAGAGAGAGAAGAACACAGAGGCGCCCAATGGCCTTATACCATCTAAGACTATCTAAGATACATCCAAGCTTTAACTTTACAACAAGGATTTTTAGAAAGAGGTTTTGAAGCAGATGACATCAATTTAACTATTAAAGAAATTAGAGATAGAGACAGGGAACTAATTTGGTTTCCAGAAAATAGACAAGAAACATAGAATAAAGATATTGACCAAAAATTAGTAATACCATTCATCTCTACTTACAATGAACAACATGGTATTATAAAAAACAATTTAAATAAACATTGTCACTTGGTCCAAAAAGACCATATAAAGAAACACCTAGAAATAATATTTAGGAAAGCTGATAACCTGAAAAACAAATGAGCCCCAAGTGAGTTTAGGAGAAGCTGCAATCTTAAAGACATAAATTTATTTAGAGAAGATATAAAATAATTCTCTCCATGCCACAAATGTGTAGCCTGCAAATTAAGTAGCAAAACCAAAAAAATAGTCTCTACAACCAACAAAAAGGAATTTGTTATACAAGATACTATTAAATGTTCAGATATGGGCATCATATACTTAATTGAATGTCCTTGCCATAGACAGTATCTAGGACAAACACAGCGTATCCTGAGAGATCGAATAAGAGAACATCTCTGTAACTTAAAAAATGGATTTAAGGGACATTTCCGGGATAATCACAATCAAGACGCAACTGGCCTAAAGTATTGGGGGATAAAAAAGGTTAAAAGAGATTGGAGAGGTGGGGATTTTGAAAGAAAACTTTTATACCATGAAGCAAATCTTATATACAATATGGGCACCCTCACCCCGAATGGTTTAAATGCCGAACTTGACTTAAACCCCTTTATCCATGATTAGTAATAGGGAAAGTCATTCATGAACGTTCCATAACACCTGCCCACAGGGATATTTAGTTACCAGCTATCCCCCTTTTTTATTTAGAAGTTTAAATATCTATTGTCTTTTAATTGCCTGATTGAGGGCTTATAAAGTAAACACTTATAATACATCACCTATTTCGGAATCTTTGATTTAAATATCCACAACTATTAATTATGATTATTTTACACCCTACACCTACACTAGTTATCACGATATTAGATAATATTTTTAATGTGATACACACATTAGGTTTCAGTATTATAACTTTATTTCTTATAAATTTAAATGGAAATAATTTATTGAATGCACATTATACCATTACACTATAATTACTTTTGTTATAATAATTCTAATGTTTAATCCCATCCCCATCAATACACTTCACTCTTCCCTTATGTCCACTAGTACTATATTTGTCACATCTGATCTGGATACCTACTAATGTTAAAATGCACATCTAGCATTCACATTTTCATTGTACAAGCCGACCTTATACGTGCCAGAATATATTATTTCCCTAAACTATAATAATGACTATATATATATATATATATATATATATATATATATATATATACTGAAATATATATATTGCATAAGGACAAGACCTGGTGATGATCCCTGTAGTCCCCCGCAAAGAAAGCCAGCACACGAGATTTAGACAAAACACCTTCCTTTAATGCCAAAGTAGCATAACGTTTCAGCTCCCACTGGAGCCTTGGTCACATGCAGCAATTCACAGAATGAAATCATTGCCTGATTTCATTCTGTGAATTGCTGCATGTGACCAAGGCTCCGGTGGGAGCTGAAACGTTATGCTACTTTGGCATTAAAGGAAGGTGTTTCGTCTAAATCTCGTGTGCTGGCTTTCTTTGCGGGGGACTACAGGGATCATCACCAGGTCTTGTCCTTATGCAATATATATATTTCTGTATTTATTTACTGGCCGTGCACTGAGTGGTTACAACGTTGGTGAGTGCTGATCTTTCTTCTTATTATATATATATATATATATATATATATATATATATATATATACTTATATCTTAATAATAGCATCAATGTATAAAGTATGCAATTATATGGTCCACGTTTAGATTAGATGCGGCTACTGAAGCAAGTGTTGTTAACAGTTAATTAAAGACATAAAATGTTAGCTCTATATGTAAAAATGTGTATTGTTTATTTTACTTTTATCAATTTAATATTAAATTAGGTATTGGTATATAAAGTTTTAAGGCATGAAAGGCATGTAAATATAAATATAAGATAGAGTATATAAGTCAATCAATTAAAATACACAGAGGATAAGGAACACCTACACCTTTAAGAGGTGTGGCTAACAGGTAATGATATATGACCCCTATGTGAATGAGTATAAAAGGACAACTATAATGAGAGACATCTTGATAAAGGCCATTATCTTGGCTGAAACGCGTAGATGAACCGCCACCAGTCAGTCAATTCAGAGTGCTCTGATAAACAAGCTGGTTATTTACATTTCCACGGAAGATTCAACATTGGAAAGTAATGCCAAAAAGACCACACCCAATTGGTCATTTCACTGCAGGTGACTCCTGAATGCAGAAGGAAGTTTGGAGTTGGAGACGCGGCGACTTACATTGAGTCTGCCTAAGGATACAACCACAAGAAACAGTACTGCCAAACCGGACACACCGGACACAAGTGGTGAAGTATACCGGATGATTTACCTTCCACTGGGATTTCCAAGTGAAGCAGGTATTGTTTTGTTTAATAATCCAGAACACTATAGTGGCATATAGGATTACCTGCAACATTATTGACTTTGAAAGACTTCCTAATTATTAGCGGACAGCCGCTGAGGGCTATAAACTTTCCAAACACCAACTAATATCCGCTGAATACCATAACCCCAGTCATCCCAGTTAATCTTAGAGTAAATAGGATCGCTTTTAAATTAATAGTGTTGTTTAGTTTTAAAGACTAGCTCAAGCTTGATCGATCATAACATTATATGTAATTTTTCTTAATCCTACTGTTTGTGGTTTCCTTTGTAGCGCATTTTCTATACTTTGTTCATATACTTGAGGATTGCTTGCAGAGGACAATCCTATTTTGAAGCTGCTAACACCACTTTTCTAACTATGCTTAATATAATTATTTTTTTCTATGTTGAAAAATATACCTAGGTAGGCTCTAAAGCCGCTGATTGGTGGTTTGATGTATATGAACTCTTGTCATTAGATATTTAGCTAGTTCCCATTAGTGTGTTACTACTCCTTCAACAAAGCATACCAAGAGAATAAATACAATTGTATACTTTGATGTAAATTGGAAAGTTATTTAAATGTGAATAATCTATAGGAATCATGAAATAATTTTTTTGGATTTCATGTCACTTTAATTAAGCAGCTTGAAAAAACATACAGCACCATCTTCTACTCAACTTCAGATGATATTAAGACCCTATAATCGTAGGTAGTTCTATCTCCATTAACCCTTCTTCACCTGCTTTTGATAAAGTCCCCTTTTCACCTTTGTAAAAAAAAACTCCCAGGGATTTCAGGATCTTATATTTTACTGCGCTCTCTCAGTGCCACTCTTCTAAATGAAAAGCCTTCCCGTGAGATTCTCACTATGGAACAAGCGCTGGCAGAAGTGGTGGAATACCCAGCTATACAGTTGTACAAAAACACATGAAACTAAAGGGACCCAGATAGAAATAAATAAAATCATATTCTGGTTGTAAAAATAACAACAAAACAAAATTTCAAGGGATATAAAACACAAATGTTTTCTTTGTTACTTCTATTATCAAATTTGTGTCGTTCTCATGTTATTCTTTGTTGAGGAGATATCTAGATAGGAAGAGTACACATGCCTGGAGCACAACATGTCAGGAAATAGTGCTGCCATTTAGTGAACTTGCTAATGTATAACATTGTTGCAAAACTGCTGCAACATAGTTCTGCAGACACGTGCACACTCCTGAGCTTACCTTCCTGCTTTCAACAAAGGATAATAAGAAAATGAACAAAAAATTTAAAATTGTATGTTCCATCTGAATCATGAAATAAACATTATGGTTGTCCATCTCTATACAATGAAAGAGGGTTTAACTTTTCATCAGTGGTGCAGGTGCCAACTTATGTGTAGCTAATGCCATAATGCGTAAAATGCAATATATATATTAGATATGTGCAATTCGTTTCGGATCGATTCGGAAATTCGGAAAATTCGGCAAATTCAGAGATTCGGATCAAACCAAATTTCCGAATTAAAATACTGCCGAATTTACCAAATAAATCCGAATTAGTTCGGATTTATTCGGTAAATTCGGATGGCCATGGATTACACTAGTATTGTACAGTATATTAGGTTATATCACTCTGCTATGGGTTACACCTAATATACAGTACATAATACTAGTCTAATACACAGCATATCCCACCTAACACTTTCCGAAATTCCGAATTTCCAAACCGAACCGAATCCAGCTGAATTTCTTCGAATCCGAATAAATCCGAAACAAATCCAAACCGAATCGATTCAAAATTTTCCGAATTCGAATCGATCCAAACCGAATTTCGAAAAATTCCGAATCGATCCGAACCGAATCAAATTTTTTCGCCATGCACATATCTAATATATATATATATATATATTTGCAGTCAAGTAGCTAAAAACAGGAAAAATAATATTAATGCAATATTCCTATTTAATAAAGTGCTTAACTCTATGTATGTACTATAAAAAAAAATTTTTAATTCCCCACATTTTTTACCTAGGGGAAAATGTTCTAAGTAAATATATATATAAATATATATATATATATATATATATATATATATATATATATATTTATATATATATATATATATATATATATATATATATATATATATATATATATGTGGTTTAAGGTGTTCCAATATCATATAAATGGAATAATTTTATAGGTGATCTGACAGAGTGTGCAATAATGAAGGTGGACGTACCAAGCATTAAACTAACAGAACAAAATGTATCTATAGAAAGATCAAACATTGCTTTAAAGCCTGCACCTCTCAGCAGGCAACAAGCTGTATGAAGTGGGATTTTGGAAAAATTATTTAGACTCCTAATTTGCTGAACATTAAAGGAACATAAAAGTCAAATTTTTACTCACTGCATAAAATAAAATATGTTAAAATGTATTAAAATGTTTAAATTATTTTTCTTGTGCCAATATATATATATATATATATATATATTAAAATTAGCTTAATTTATTGTCATTTCTGACATATCCTGTATCCTTCCAAGTAAAACAATCTCTCTTTAGTAAGATACTGTATATCAGTTTTATTTGTATCTCAGAATAAAAATATTAAAAAAATAAAAACAGTCAAATGGAACACTAGATTCTTCACATAGCTATAAATACACTTGTATCAGTTCCCAATGAATCACTATGTATTTTATTATGATTATTTATACATGTTTAAACTGAAACATACATTTCTGAAAATAAATTTGTGTTAATAGGAATAACATTGAGTAAAAAAGGCTACATTCTCGACTGCTGTATTTTGTGATCTGAAATGATATTGTGTATACAGCTGTAAACTCCTACTGTGTTATTGTGAGATCTGTTCAACAGTCTAGTGCTTCCTGTGAATAAACAAACTGAGTGAATAACAGAACAACAGGTTCAAAAGCCCAGAACACAGGCAGTTCTCAAACAGAGCTTGGTTTACAGAGCAGCGTGGAAATGATTTACAGCTGTTTTTTGGACATTTCCTGTAGGTTTAGCATTAAATAGCATCAAAATGAATGCAGAAGGTTATGTATGATAATCTAGCATCCCCATTGGTTCGGGTGTTAGTGTAAGTAGATGCACTAAACTTGGTAATCTATCGGCTAGATTACAAGTTTTGTAGCATGAGTGAAAAAGCAGTGTTAAGGCTCTTTTTCACTGCCGCTGGTATTACGAGTCTTGCGGGTTTAGCTGCACCGCACACTCTTTTGGCCGTAACGCAACATAATTACTGCAGCTTTCAAAAAGTCCTTTTTCAATGGGACTTCCACAGCGCCGGTGTTACGAGTCTGCCTAGGAGGCCAAAAAGTAAGCGGTACAGCCAATACCGCCAAGATCCATATCGTAAACTGAAATTCAGTAGTTATGGGTTTTTTAAGCTACAATCAGAAAAATATAAACAAATAATCAGTGCGCCAACGGTCAAATGACTGCTATATATATATAAAAAAGTGTTTAACTAAATAAGTGACTAACTTAAAACAATTATTTAGAGACTGGAACCAGATGTAATAGCTCCTATGCAAATAAATAAAGGAAAATAGAGTAATAATACGTTAATATTACGTTATAGAAAACTCATTAGCGAATATGTTGATATAACAATGAAATACAAAGTATGAGTCATATAGTAGACAAGATGTTATTAGAGGTGTATAAATGAGACAGTCCCAAACACAAAGTCCTATTATATTCGAATGTATTAGGGATAATATCCAAGTCACAGGTGGCAAGCAGCTTCTTCAAACGATCCCTGTTGGTGACCCAGGGCGAGTAACTAGATAGATAATGAGATAAAAGAAGGCGCCAACATAGTGCAGTTATCAATGGGGTGGGACACGCAATACATGTAAGTCAATATACTCACAGGATTTCAGACACTTGATAAGTGTCACAAAAGCCTCCTGGACCCTCAGAGTCGTCCAGCTAACTCCCACTCCACTGTGGTAGGAAGAATCCGCTCGTATCTACCGGCTGTAATGGCTCCGCTATAGGTCTCAGCTCCAGACTATGTTCCAAATTGACAGACCTATGGCCAGCTCAGGATATACAAATGCGGTCCATGCTCTCCGGTGAGGAGTCAAAAGGCAAGACAACTAAAAAGTTGGTGATGTACTGGCAAAATCAAGTTTACCAGTTAAGAATGTAAATGAAAGTTTGTGGCTACAATCTTAAAAATAAATAAGACTTTAATGGCACAACGTTTCTCGGTCTGTACGTGACCGTTTCCTCAGGTGCAAAAGTGTATAATAAAAACACAAACAGCCACAAACTTATACATCTCAGCACGGCGTCCTCTATTGCACACCGCGCATGTACGTAGGTGTGTCCAAACACTGGGAGTTCCATTTACGTCACTTAACCAATAAGGTGCTTGTAGTAAAACACACCTCACTAGTTCCGTAAATCATAGGTTTATACAACTAACCAATGCGGTGCTTGCAGTGAACCGCACCTCTCTATTGTATATTCACGGTAAAGTTGTTGTTTGCAGTGTAGTGAAGAGCCACAATCGGCCCAAATTAACTATAGTTATGGTATCTAATATCGATATATAAAAACTACCAGATCGGACATACCTACTGTTGTAAGGCAAAATAAATGTGATACAATCCTTATAAAGACCAATAACTCATGGAATCATAACAAATAATACAATATAAAAATAAAGTTAAAAATAGATATACAAATACATAGTATAAAATAAAAACCAATGATGTGGCTACATCTAAAATATCGCATGAAAGTATAAAGCTTTACATGTCACTAAAAACAATCGCATTAATAATAAAAAATATATATATTTTTAAAATTATTAGTACTATATATTGTTCAAAAATACATGTTACGTCCTCTTAGAGGGGTGCAAAAGGACCAACAAGATAGTGTTTATGGTATGGAATTAAAATCCCTATATAGCCTCAACTACTAAATGTCAATGTTAAAGTAGATGACCGTCCCAAAGGCGTGCTGGTATCCAGCTAATGGCTGCTATAAAGTCCCCAAAATAGTGTGGATGATAGAGATATATTAATATTAAACCCCTCTATAGCCTAAACTACTGTATGTTAATATAAAACTAGATGCCCGTCCCGAAAAAGTGCTCCTAAACAGCTTGTGGCTGGTATAAAGACCCCCATTTAATGGGGTCCACGGGCTACAGTTGTCTGAAATCCTGTGAGTATATTGACTTACATGTATTGCGTGTCCCACCCCATTGATAACTGCACTATGTTGGCGCCTTCTTTTATCTCATTATCTATCTATTTTTTTAAGCTACAAAGCTGTAGCATAAAACTCATAACTAAAGTGCTAAAAAGTACACTAACACCCATAAACTACCTATTAACCCCTAAACCGAGGCCCTCCCGCATCGCAAACACTAAAATAAAATTATTAACCCCTAATCTACCACTCCTGACATCGATTGCCACCACCTACCTACATTTATAAACCCCTAATCTGCCGCCCCCAACATCGCCGCACTAAATTTATTAACCCCTAAACCTAAGTCTAACCCTAACAACCCCTAACTTAAATATAATTAAAATAAATCTAAATAAAACCTGCTATCATTACCAAAATAATTCCTATTTAAAACTAAATACTTACCTGTAAAATAAAATCCTAAAATAGCTACAATATAACTAATAGTTACATTGTAGCTATCTTAGGTTTTTTTTTTTATTTCGCAGGCAAGTTTGTATTTATTTTAACTAGGTAGAATAGTTGCTAAATAGTTATTAACTATTTACTAACTACCTAGCTAAAATAAATACAAATTTACCTGTAAAATAAAACCTAACCTGTCTTACACTAACTCCTAACCTTACACTACAATTAAATAAATAACATTTATTAAATACAATTAACTAAATTACAAAAAAAACACACTAAATTACATAAATTACACAAAATAAAAAAAGAAATTATCAGATATTTAAACTAATTACACCTAATCTAACAGCCCTATCAAAATAAAAAAATCCCACCCCAAATAAAAAAAAAACCCTAGCCTAAACTAAACTATCAATAGCCCTTAAAAGGGCCTTTTGCGGGGAATTGCCCAACGAGAACAGCTATTTTACCTGTAAAAAAAATACAAACAACCCCCAACAGTAAAACCCACTACCCACACAACCAACCCCCCAATTAAAATCCTAACTAAAAAACCTAAGCACCCCATTGCCCTGAAAAGGGCATTTGGATGGGCATTGTCCTTAAAATGGCATTTAGCTCTTTTTCAAGTGCCCAAACCCTAATCTAAAAATAAAACCCACCCAATAAACCCTTAAAAAAAACTAACACTAACCCCCGAAGATCCACTTACAGTTTTGAAGACCGGACATCCATCCTCAATGAAGCCGTGAGAAGTCTTCATCCAAGTGACAAGACGTCCTCAATGAAGCCGGGAGAAGTCTTCATCCAAGCTGGCAGAAGTGGTCCTCCAGACGGGCAGAAGTCTTCATCCAGATGGCATCTTCTTTCTTCATCCATCTGGCGCGGAGCGGGTCCATCTTCAAGACATCCAGCATGGAGCATCCTCTTCTTACGACGACTCTTCTGGAATGTAGTTTCCTTTAGGTGACGTCATCCAAGATTGCGTCCCTTGAACTCCGATTGGCTGATAGAATTCTATCAGCCAATCGGAATTAAAGGTGAAAAAATTATATTGGCTGATGCAATCAGCCAATAGGGTTGAGCTTCAATCCTATTGGCTGACCCAATCAGCCAATAGGATTGAGCTTGCATTCTATTGGCTGTTCCAATCAGGTTTTTTTAGTTAGGATTTTATTTGGGGAGTTGGTTGTGTGGGTGGTGGGTACTGTTGGGGGATTGTTTGTATTTTTTTTTACAGGTAAAAGAGCTAATTTCTTTGGGGCAATGCCCTGCAAAAGGCCCTTTTAAGTTTAGTTTAGGCTAGGTTTTTTTTTATATAAAATAGCTGTTCTCGTTGGGCAATTCCCCGCAAAAGGCCCTTTTAAGGGCTATTGATAGTTTAGTTTAGGCTAGGGTTTTTTTTTATTTGGGGTTTTTTTTTTTTTTTGATAGGGCTGTTAGATTAGGTGTAATTAGTTTAAATATCTGATAATGTCTTTTTTTATTTTCTGTAATTTAGTATTTTTTTTGTAATTTAGGTAATTGTATTTAATAAATTTAATTTATTTAATTGTAGTGTAAGGTTAGGTGTTAGTGTAAGACAGGTTAGGTTTTATTTTACAGGTAAATTTGTATTTATTTTAGCTAGGTAGCTAGTAAATAGTTAATAACTATTTAATCAAGAAAGCACTAACCTGAGCACTTGGGGGCAAGGTAAAATCCAGAAATCTTTATTGAGCAAAAGGTAAAAGCTGCATCATTATGCAGGTGAGCAGGAATAGCAGTCCTAATAAATATTTACTAACTATTCTACCTAGTTAAAATAAATACAAACTTGCCTGTGAAATAAAAATAAAACCTAAGATAGCTACAATGTAACTATTAGTTATATTGTAGCTAGCTTAGGGTTTATTTTACAGGTAAGTATTTAGTTTTAAATAGGAATTATTTAGGTAATGATAGTAGTTTTTATTTAGATTTATTTTAATTATATTTAAGTTAGGGGTTGTTAGGGTTAGGGTTAGGGTGGCAGATTAGGGGTTAATAAATGTAGGTAGGTGGCAGCGATGTTAGGGGAGGCAGATTAGGGGTTATTAATATTTAACTAGTGTTTGTGATGCGGGAGTGCAGCAGTTTAGTGGTTAATATGTTTATTATAGTGGTGGCGATGTCCGGAGCGGCAGATTAGGGGTTAATAAGTATAATGTAGGTGTCGGCGTTGTCGGGGGTGGCAGATTAGGGGTTAATAAGTATAAGATTAGGGGTGTTTAAACTCGGGGTTCATGTTAGGGTATAAACATAAATTTAGTTTCCCCATAGAAAACAATGGGGCTGCATTACGGAGCTTTACGCTGCTTTTTTACAGGTGTTAGGCTTTTTTTCAGCTGGCTCTCCCCATTGATGGCTATGGGGAAATCATGCACAAGCATGTAAAACCAGCTCACCGTAACTTTCAGCAGCTCTGGTATTGGAGTGCGGTATGGAGCACAATTTGCTTTACGCTCACTTCTTGCTGTTAACGCCGGGTTTTGTAAACCTGTAATACCAGCGCTGTAGGGAAGTGAGCGGTGACAATAACTTGCAAGTTAGCACCAACGCAAAACTCGTAATCTAGCCGTATGTTTGTTAAATGGACAGTGTATTATAAATATGTCTACAATTTAATGTTTCCAATGATCCATTTTACTTGCTGGAGTGTTTTAAACTGGTTACAAATAACAAATTTACCTTTATTTTGTCAAATAGCTGCATTTCCTGTTGAAAATTCCATTTATGCAAAAAAAAAAAAAAAGAAACAGTCAAGTCAAAATTAAACAATCATGATTCAGATAGGGCATGCCATTTTAATTAACTTTCAAATATACTTTTATTATGAAATTTGATTTGTTTTCTTGGTATTCTTTGTCAAAAGCTAAATCTAGATAGGCTCATATCCATATTTCTAAGCCCTATTTGAATGAAATAAAATAATAGGAATTAAACCGGGCTGGAACATCCCTTATACTTATACTATACTAACGTATTTGGGTGAAAGATTAAAGAGAAGGTTCTAGTAGAAGATGGAGAATACATCAGGTGGTAGCGTTAATAATAATAATAATATTTAAAATTGTATTAACATATTTTGTATTTTTTTTTTTACATGTTGTTAAAATAGTTTGTAATTTTTTTAAGTAATTGGGGATAGATTAGTGTTAGGGTGTGGTCCATAAGAGGTGTGATTCCTTAGTGGGGACTTTCTTGGTGAAGAGGTGTCCCTTTGGGTTAAAAGGCTGCTTTAGCGGGAGAGTCCTTGGGTTTGGGGGGATTGTAGTTCCTTTAGAGTGGAAGGCTATGTGTGATGCGGGGGCCTAGTGGTTAGAAGGTTAACTGCAAAGCATATGTCATAGTTAGTGTGGTTAGATGCAGTGGAAATTCCAGTGGTTATGGGGTTTAAAGTGCAGTGTGGGTTGTGATTAGGGGTTAGGTGCAATGAGGGGGTCAGTAAGACGTCTCTGGTGTTATTTGAAGGGTTTTGGTTGGGTGCAATATGTGCAGTGGGGATCCAGGTGTTAGGAGGTTAGATTAGGGTGGGTGTCATAATTAGGTGGTTTTGTTGTATTTTCAGTTAAATGTGGTGGAACATTGTGGATAGGTGGTTAGGTACAGTTTGTTTCAGTGGTTAGGGGAATCATTTGATTTTGATATTAATTTAAAGGATAAGAAATAAAGAAATACATTAACAAATGAAATTGATACATCCATTCTTAATATTATCAATTTAATTTAGTAACAGTTAATTCTTCATTATCATACAAATTTCTTTTTATTGAAGGTACTCACGCAAAGTAAAAGCGGAAAATGAAACAAGTGAATTGTTAAAATGCTTCTATTAAAAACGGAAATAGAAGCATTTCATTGTAATTGTTTAACCCTTTCGTGACAGGATTAAAGTGCCTACATCGGAACAACTGTTCCGATGTAGACAAATTGAAACTATGCGATCGTGCATACGATCGCGAAATTTCAATTATTGGATCGCATCTGGGAGGCGTCCCTACAATCCTAGGACCGCCCTCCAGACTGCGATTAAATCCTTGAAGCACAGAAGGCTTCAGGACAGCCATGACGTTCTATTCCGTCATAATGGCTTTAAAGCCCAGTCTAATTATGACGGAATAGAACGTCATAACGGCTTTAAAGCCCAGTCTAATTATGACGGAATAGAACGTCATAACGGCTTTAAAAGGTTAAACAACCACACTAGGTAAAATTCAGCAGTTAAAGGGATATGAAACCCAATTTTTTTCTTTCATGATTCAGATAGAGCAGGCCATTTTAAACATCTTTCTAATTTACTCCTTTTATCAATTTTAAATAATTCTCTTGGTATCTTTATTTAAAAAACAGTAATGTAAGCTTAGCAACAGCCCATTTTTGGTTCAGCACCTAGGTTGTACTTGCTGATTGGTAGCTACATTTAGCCACCAATCAGCAAGCGATGTCAATGTTCTGAACCAAAAATAGTCTGGCTCCTAAGTTTATATTTCGGCTTTTTCAAATAAAGATACTAAGAGAACAAAGAAAAATTGAAAATTGGAGTAAATTAGAAAGTTGCTTAAAATTGCATGCTCTATCTGAATCATGAAATAAATAATTTGGGTTTCATATCCCTTTAACATAATCTCCATTTCTACAAGTGTAAGAGCCACACACATTTTAATTGTGATGAATATAGAAGAATCATTTGATTGTGATTTTTTTGATATATATATAACAGATTTGTTGACTTAATTTAAATAAAATATAATTTGGAAAAAAACATTTGTATAATCATACAGCACCCATGATCTGTTGTAGGATTCAGAAAATGTCTTTGTGTTAAAGGGACTTTAAAATAAATATTAGATGATTTAGATAGATCATGCAATTTAAAAAGACTTTTCAATTTACTTCTATTATCAAATTTGCTTTGTCCATTTTGTTCTCTTTGTTAAAAAGCATATCTAGTTAAGCTTGGGATCAGCAATGTTATAATGTGAGCTAGCTTGTGCTTGGTGGCTACACACATATGCCTGTTGTAATTAACTCACCATATCTGTTTAGCTATCTCCCAGTACTGTTCTGGTTTTACTAATCATAACCACAGTTATGCAAGTTATACCACAATAATAAAATGTTGTAAGACATAAGAGCATTCTCTTTGTGCACTTTTATGTCCATTAAAGCCATTTCTAACATTTTTGCCAGTGCATTGACAGGTTTCTCAGGTCTTACTTGTGTTTAGAGATTGCTTTATTGGATTTTTTGTTTTAGGGTATTGAGTAGTTTGCAAATGGGATAAAGACAAATTGTAAGAAGAACAAGTCATACTCATGTGTCACAATAATGGAGATACTAATTAAAGTGGTCATTCAAATAATTTATGGACTAGAATTTTGAAAAATAAGGATTAGGATGCACAGCAAATTATTTAATACTGATTTCTCATTTGAAAACAAATTTGCTTTCCTGTTTATTAGTGTATTAACTAGGAAAACATTCAAATTATAGTATAAACACTTTGCCATCCCATGGGGTAAATTTGTACAACCTTCTCTTTAGAATCTATATTTGAGATCTATATTCTACTTGCTATCTGGAGCAGGAATCAACCAACAAGAAAATAAATCAATAGAGTGCTAAATACCAAATAGAATACAAAATTAACAGGAATCCTATAAGTCTTGTAAGGAATTATTTGACTTTATTGGTTTTGGACAAATTTGATCTAATAAATATAACATTATAACGTTTGTATTTGCCAAAAATTGAATGGCTAAAGTATTAAAAGACTATATTGCACCTAAGAAACCTGAAGACATGAAACGTGAACATTTTCTTTCATGATTCAGATACAGCATGTAGTTTTAAACAACTTTCTAATTTACTTCTATTATCAAATTTGTTCTCTTGTTATCTTTAATTGAAAAGCAGGGAGTGCACGTGTCTGGAGCAGTATATTGCAGCAGTTTGGCCACAATGTTGTCTAATTCTAGGAGCACTATTTCCTGCCATGTAGTGCTCCAGACACCTACCTAGGTGTCTCTTTAACAAAGAATACCATGAGAACAAAGAAAATGTGATAACATAAATCAATTTGAAGCTTTTTAAATTGTATTTTCTGTCTGAATCACCAAATAAAATGTTTGGGTTTCATGTCCCTTTAAGGGACATTTAACTCAACATTAAATTTCTATCAAATGTTGAGTAACTACCTTGTCATCAAAATATTCTTTTTTCGCCTTGCTTTAAATGAACATACAAGGTGAGTGTGAACATTTTTAAAACACCATGGGCGAGATTACATAAGAGGCGCAAGCTTGAGCACAACTGCTGAATCCCGCGCCACCTGTAATTTCACGTCGCACATCGGGGTATCACATAAACCCAGCCAGCAGTTCATAAAGTTCATAAAGTTCAAATTTTTGGAGTCGCCAGTGACTTACGGCACTTTAGAAACTGCCGGCGCCTAAGAAAATAAAAAAAAATGTCAAATCTCCCGTAAAAAGTCTTACCCGCCTCACAAAAATAAACCTGACACGTAAAAACCCCAATATCCGCCATCACCACCATATCGCAACTAATAATAAATGTATTAACCCCTAAACCAACAACCCCCACAATGCAATTTGCCTAATTAAACTATTAACCCCTAATTTGCCATTCACCCACATTGCAAAAAACCTACTAAAACTATTAACCCCTACTCAACCATTAACCCACATCGCAACAAACCTTATAAATCTATTAACTCCTAATCTGCCAAACCCACACAACGCAATAATCTGAATAAAACTATTAACCCGTAATCAACCAAACCCACACAACGCAATAATCCTAATAAAACTATTAACCCCTAAACCGCCAAACCCACACAACGCAAATAAAATTACTAAGACCCCTAACCTAACACCCCCTAAATTAACCCCAATTACTAAGTTACAAACAATTACAATAAAAAAGCTAACATTACTTAAAACATTTTAAAAATGTTTTTAATTAATCTAAGATTACAAAAAATAAAAAATTCTAACATTATATAAAATAATAAACCAAAGTTATCAAAAATTAAAAAATTAAACCTAATCCCTATGAAAATAAAAAAGCCCCCCAAATTAAAAACACCCCTTAATCTAATGCCCTAAGTTAAACAGCACTTTTACCTTAAAAAATACTAAGTCCGCCCTCTAACAGTAAAACCCCCACCCACCAAACCCCCCAAATTTTTTCATTTTGTCCCCTTTCCCTGTAATTCCATTCTGAAATGGTGAGCTGGAAGTGCTGAACATTGTTATATTCCACTCGTCCATTGGCTGCACACTCTAGTGACCTATTAATTACTGTCCCTAATTAGCCACAGCAGAGAAGGTAACTTAAGTTACAACATGGCAGCTCTCATTGTTTTATAGACATTAAATTTACACTTATTTTGTAACTATTTGAAAGGACACTGTACCCAAAAAAAATATTTTGTGATTCAGATAGAGTATGTAATTTTAAGCAACTTTATAATTTACTCCTTTTCTCAATTTTTCTTCGTTCTCTTGATATCTTTATTTAAAAAAGAAGGCATCTAAGCTATTTTTTTGGTTCAGGCACTGGATAGCCCTTGTTTATTGGTGGGTGAATTTATCCACCAATCAGCAAGAACAACCCAGTTTGTTCACCAGAAATGGGCAGGTATCTAAACTTACATTCTTGCTTTTCAAACGAAGATACCAAGAGAATGAAGAAAATTTGATAATAGGAACGTTGCTTAAAATTGCATGCTCTATCTGGATCTCAAAAGAAAAAAAATTGGTTTCAGTGTCCCTTTAAACAGCTAATGAAACTTTAAAAAATACATCTACTTGTTATTCTCAGACTAATCTTTTCTTTCACTGCATCATTCTATCTAGCATTTATTTAGTGTGTAATGTCCCTTTAAGGTTAATTAATTTCCCTGAACCTGCAATATTCTACACAGTAAATACATGCCCATTCCCCAGTTTTGCACAACTAACACTGTTTTATAAATATACTTTTTACCTCTGTGATTACCTTGTATCTGAGCCTCTGCAGCCTGCCCCTTATTTCAGTACTTTTTACAAACTTGAATTTTAGCCAATTGTGCTGGTTACTTCATAACTCCATGGGGGTGAGCACAATGTGATCTATAAGGCACACATGAACTAGCAGTGTCTGTCTGTAAAAAGCTAATAACAAGAACTGAAATAAGAGGCAGCCTGCAGGGGCTTAGAAACAGGCAGAGATTTAGAGGATATAAAGTATATTAATATAACTATGTTAGTTGTGCAAATCTGGAGAATAAGTAGTTAAAGGCATAATCTATCTTTTTAAACAATAAAAAAATCAAATAGACTGTCCCTTAAATTACTTTCAATCAAACCTTCTGATATATGTTGTAAATTTACATGTGTTGTACCGTAACATGTTCTCCTTTATGTTGTTCCCAATTATTCATTTTACCTTTCTTAGTGTATTCACTTATTTACAAAATATTGTTTACCTTTATTTTGTCATTTGAAATAGGTGCTTTTCATGTTGAAAGCACCAACTATGCTGAAAATTTCAATATTGATAGAGAGCAACAAAGCCATTTTAAAGTGAGTTCCTGCAGTTGCTTTGAATACAATAAACTATTTTAAAGGGACAGTACACTGTAAAATATTTTTTTATGTATTTTTAATGATGTGTTATACCAGCTGCAGTATAAAATATATGAAAAATTGCATTTTCAGGTTTATTTGTGTATATTAATTAGCTGGTTTTGTGCATACTACTGTCCATTACAATGGGTTGAGTTTCAGGTAATATCTCATTGTGTTATCACTTTGTGTACACAAACTTGCTTCATTATCTTATATTTGTCTGGAAAACCAAAGCTCATTACTTAGAGAGAACAATGGAAAATAAACTTTGTTTTACTTAAAGGGACAGTATACTTACTAGAAAATGTTTTTTCCCTTAATGTGTTTCCAATTACTTTGTTTACCAGCTGCAGAGTATAACATGTATGCGATTTACTTTTATGGTTTATTTGTGTATATAAATTAGCTGATTTTGTGTTTTGAAGCCACAACCTAATAAAATGGGTTGAGCTTGAAAGGTATAATCAAATCTCAGTACTTTATCACATTGTGTACATATAGCTGCTTCTTTATCTTATATCTGTCCGTAAACCAATCACCAATTCTTGGAGAGAACAATAGAAAATTAACATTTTATTACCTTATCTCTTCTATAACCCCACTGGGAGAGTAACTCCTTCTACTGGCTGTGTTTACACAGCTTGGCGTTAAGGCCAAAAACCTTTAGGATAGGTGGGGATACCACAGGGTAAATCAACTATTGTAAATGCCAATATAAGGGTAATGGAAATACTTGCAAAGGTAAAGTGGATAATTGGGAATAAATTAAAGGGGAGACATTTTTTTAGTAAACTGTCCCTTTAACTATACTGCACCCCACTGGGAGTGTAATTTATTCTGCTGGCTGTGTTTATTAAGGATATTCAATAGCCTATACTCCAGTATACAGACTTTTAATTTAGGTATGGATATCACAGGCTAAATCAGCTATTTCAAATGCCAAAATAGGGGTAAAGGAGCTACTTGTAAACTTGTAAACAATATAAAAAAAACGCCAGCAGGTAAAATGGATCATTGGGAACAATTTAAAGTTTAACTTAACCATGTATCACCCGAGTATACGATTGTGAATGTAATCATAGATAGCAAGGTGTAAGTAAACTTAAAGGGACAGCAAAGTTCAAATTAAACTTATATGATTCAGATAGGGCATGCAATTTTAAACAACTTTCCAATTTACTTGTATTACCAAATTTGCTGTGTTCTCTTGGTAGTTGAAAGCTAAATCTAGGTAGGCTCATATGCTAATTTCTAAGCCCTTGAAGGCCACCTCTTATCTGAATGCATTTTACAGTTCTTCACAACTAGGGGGCGTTAGTTCATGAGGTCCATATAAATAACATTGAGCTCACGCACGTGCAGTTATTTATGGCTCAGCACTAACTGCCTAAATGCAAGTCTGTCAAAAGATCTGAGATAAGGGAGCAGTCTGCAGCCACTATGATACAAGGTAATCACACAGGTAAAAAGTATAATAATATAATCTGATATTAAGCACACTTGATCCCAAATGTAAGAAGCAAAGAATTATAACTAAGGCAGAATTTAAATCTGATGTAGGTATTTGAGATTAACTTGATATCTGGGATCTGGATCAAAGAAGAAGATTTTCAATGCCGGATCCAAAGTCTGAGGTCATGGAATGTGGCAAACTGTAGTATTAGTCTTTAGGTTAGTGAGGTCAGGGTTGGTAACAGTAAAAAGATCAGTTACGTTTTTTAGTAATTGCTACTTATGTTGTGCAATATTTTGGTATTCTTTATGTGTTAGTGAAACAAAGATAGAAAGTGGCCCCAGTCTGGGACATTTGGATATTTTCAGTGCTAGATTTATTTGCACAGATAATTTTGTTTTGCACTTTTTTATCAAATAAATCTAGCTCAGAAAACAGTCGAATGCCACAGATCACAGTCATTTTTTGAGCTTCAGTTTAATAATAAAATAATGCACATAGATAAAAATACCCAATAACTACACTCAGAATAAAGTTAGGAATCTGCTGGGTCTTTGAGCTTAGATATTCAGATGCCTCAGTATTGCTATGACCAGCAAATGGCATTATATAAAAAAAATTAACTGGGTATAAATTTTGTTGTATACATTACCATAATATCTTAAAGGGATAGGAAAGTAAAAATTAATCTTGCATGATTCAGATAGAGCATGTGATTTGAAGACACTTTTAAATTCACTTCTATTTTTTAATGTGCTTTGTTCTCTTGTATCCCTTGTTGAAAAAGAATATGAACATATCTTACACTTGTGGGAGCTAGCTGCTGATTGGTGCCTGCACACATTTGTCTTTTGTGATGTGTTCATCTAGCTGCCAGTAGTGCAATGCTGTTCCTTCTGCAAAGGATAACAAGATAATTAAAGGGACAGTTTGTTCAAACATTTTCTCCCCTTTAATTTGTTCCCAATGATCCACTTTACCTGCTGGAGTGTATTAAATTGTTTACTAGTATTTCCTTTACCATTATATTGGCATTTGAAATAGTTTATTTAGCATGTGGTATCCCCACCCATCCTGAAAGTTTTTGGCCTCAAGGCCAAGCTGTGTAAACACAGCCAGTAGAAGAAATTGCACTCCCTGTAGGTTATAGAAGAGATAAGGTAATAAAATGTTAATTTTCCATTATTCTCTCCAAGTATTGGTGATTGGTTTATGGACAGATATAAGATAAAAAAGCAGGTATATGTACACAATGTGATAAAGTAATGAAATCTAATAATACCTACAAGCTCAACCCATTTTATTAGATTGTGGCTTCAAAACACAAAATCAGCTAATTCATATGCACAAATAAGACTTAAAAAGCAAATCTCATGCATTTTATACTCTGTATCTGATAAAAAAAAGTTATAGGAAACACATTAAGGTAAAAACAATGTTATAGTATACTGTCCCTTTAAGCAAATTTGATCATTGTATGCTCTATCCAAATCATGAAAGAATATGTTGGGTTTTCTTGTCCCTTTAACAAGCATAGCAGTAATGAAAAAACATATTAAAGGGATAGTAAACATTACATATGTGTACAGAGAAATTAGTTTGGGACAAATTTTTATTCATGGAAAAAATATATATTTGCTTCGTCCAAGATAAGTGGATTATTAAAAGAGTTAGCAATTTTTTATACTACATATAACTAAAAAAAAATCACAATATTTACTATACATTTAATTAAGGGTAGTAAGGTTAATGAATTTGCCAGAAACATTCCACACAGTGATTGGTTAGTTCCAATCACAAGCTCTGTGAAATCGGTCCTCTATTGTCCATGTGTTTGTACCCACTAGAAAGACAAGTGCTGTGTTGTTAGAACCCACAGGCGGTAGCACAATGTTATCTATATGGCTCACATGAACTAGTACTCCCCTGTTGTGAAAAGCTAATAAAAAAGCATGTGATAAGGGGCTGTCTTTAGTGACCTAGAAACAGACTGAAATTTAGAGGTTTAAAGGTTATAAAGTATATTAATATAACAATGGGTGCTGTGCAAAGCCGAGGAATGGGTAGTAAAGGCATTATCTATCTTTTTTAAAAATAAAAAAAAATTGTGTTGACTTTCCCTTTAAAGGACCACTAAACACAATATAATTGCATTATTGCTAAATGCATATTAAAAAGATTAGGCACTTTGTTTGAACTTCAAATGAGAGATATTTTTCTGACAAATTTTCAAATTAGTTTAATTTTTCTTCTCCTTCAATCATGTGACAGTCATCAGCCAATCACATAATACATTTATGTACATTCTGTGAATTCTTGTGTAGGCTCAGTAGGTGCTGGTGTCTCAGAAAGTGTGCATATAAAAAAGATTGTGCATATTTAAATAATGGATGTGAATTTAAAAAATGTGTTTAAAATTATGTGCTCTTTCGGAATCATGAGAGTAAAAATAGACTACTGATCCTAGGTAACTGTTGTAATGTGCTTGTCTTATTCTTTTTTATTATTATTTGTTGAGTTTTCAAATAATTACAAAAAAACAAAGATATAATATTATAACTAGAAATTAACAAATTAGCAATTTCTATATCTTGGCTCATATCCCTGGGTAATGTTTACCAGTGAGAAGCCCTCTCCCAAAGGGGCATGGACAGAAAAGACCTCTCCCCTGATGACCTATAAAGGTAATCTGGACACATTCCCTTTATCCTCTTAGTGATGCCCAGCCTTAAAAGGTGGAAAAGGAAAAAGGAAAAAAATTAAGGGAAACTCGGTAAGCATTGCACAGGGATATGAGCCAAGATATAGAAATTGCTTATATTTGTTTGTTAATTTCTAGTTATCTTGGCCCTCCCTGGTAATGCTTACCAGTGAGAAGAAAATAAAGAAATTTAAAGAGGTAAACAATGGGTGTGATAAAAAATAAGCCAAACAAAGAAAAATGCTGCAAAGGACGTTTATTAAGAAACCACAGTTGACAAGACTTTTTGTCCAAATTTTGCATATCCAACTTCTAATGTGAAACAAAAGTATGTGGAGAACTCCAGACTGCTGCTTGAAATATTTCCATAGCTGAAGCATTTGCTTGCATGCTTCCATGATGTTGACACTGACCGTGTAGAATGTGCCTTAAGTCCAACTGGACTGTTTGATTCTTTTGTTTATAGGCTCGAGAGATGGTTTGAACTATCCAACTTGCCAAAGTGAATTTTGCAGGAGCTTGACCTTGTTGTAGACCCCTTGGTACCACTAATAAACAATCTGTTTTCTTAATAGATTTTGTTCTAGAAACAAATGTGTGAAGATAACATACCACATCAAGTTGGTATAATGGCTTCCCTGGAGAATCTTGCTTCTCTAAACAAAAAATGGTAATACAATGTCCTGTGATTTATGAAAATCGGAGACTGCCTTTGGTAAAATCTCAGGAACTGTTGCTAAAACAACTTTGTCTTTGTGAAAAGTCAGAAAAGGTTCCTTGATAGATAAAGCTTGCAATTCAGAGACTCTTCTTGCAGATGTAACTGCAACTAGAAAGATGGTCTTTAATGTGAGAAACCAGGGAGAGAGATATATCTCTCTAATGGGTTCAAAGGGTATTTCCATCAAAGCTTTCAAAACCAAAGGAAGGTCCCATGTTGGAATGATAGATTTTGTAGAAGGCTGAATATGAGCCAAGGCCTGAAAGAATTGATGAACCAATGGTTTTTGTGCCCACTTGACACCAGAAATGGCAGAGATAGCAGAAATGTGTACCTTCAATGTCCTAGCGCAAAGACCTCTTAAGAATCCTTCTTGTAGAAAATCAAATAAGTGATGTAATTCTATTTTGGCTGTAGAAGCATTAAGCTGAATTATACATGTTGAAAAGGTATTCCATACTCTGTAATAGGTTGAAGAAGTAACCTTCTTTCTAGCCTGTAGTAAAGTTTGAATAACTGAATTTGACATATTCAGTTATCTATGTCCTGTGATCTCAGCAACCATACCATCAGGTTAAAGTGTTGAGGTGCCGGATGCAGGAATGGACCCTGAAACAACATGTCTGTAGATTATGGAAGGAGCCATGGAGGTTCCACTGAAAGATGTAGTAGCAGGGGGAACCATGGTCTGTGAGGCCAAAAGGGAATCACTGCAATAAACGTAGATGTTTCCCTCTGAATCCTTCTGAGTAGATGAGGAATAAGATGGAGTGGAGGAAAGACATATATTAGGTTCAATCTCTATACCTGTGAGAAAGCATCTGTTCCCAGAGATTGTGGTGTTAGCAAGCTACTGGTGATTGCATCTGGAAGCCATCAGATCTATCTCTGGCAGACCATATCTGTAGACAATCATCCTGAAAAGGTTTGTGTATAAATTCCATTCTGTTTGAGAAAGAGGAATTCGGCTCAGATTCTTCTGTGCCCAAATGAAAATGGGCAATACTTTCTTGAGAGCTTGTAAATGCCTTGTTCGTCCCTGAAAGTTAATGTAGGACCTTGCTGTCCTGTTGTCAGTCCAAATTTTTACTGAATTCCCTTGGGGTTGTTTCTGAAAGTGAAGTAATGCCTGATAGACTGCTTTTATTTCCAGAATATTTGCATGAAGGGACGGAAGACTTCTTTGCCATGATTCCTGTGTGTATTTTGCCTGGCACATAGCTCCCCAACCAAGCTTGCTGGAATATGTCTGTATGATTATCCAATCTGGTTCAACCAGAGGGAATCCTCAAGAAAGGTTCTCTTTCTAAAACCACCAATGTAGACATCCTCTTAACTCCACTGGAAAGTAAATCTACTGACTTAGGTGTCTTAGGTAAAAGACAAATGGATTTGAAAAGGACGCATCCTCAATCTTGCCCATTTCACCAAATGGATGGGGAAGACATGTAACCCAAAAGTTGCATCCATATTCGAGCTGTTAAACAAGATGAGTTTTGAAGCTTTTTGATGTAAGTTATACATTTTTTCCTTCTTTGCGGGGACACAGAGACTAGTGCATTCTTTGTATCGAACTGTTCCCCCAGGAAAATAATGGACTGAGTTGTCTGAAGCAGACTCTTTTGGAGATTTATCAACCATCCAAACTTCTGTAGGGTATGAAGTAGCTGTTCTCTGTGACACTTTTGCCTGTTAAACAGTGTTGGAAATCAAAAGAATGTCGTCAAGAATTTTAATGTATCACAAAAAGATCCCTGACCCTTAGTTCTGCAATAAGAGGAACTAAGGCCTTTGTAAATACTCAAGGTGATGTGGATATGCCGAATGGAAGAGCAGTGAAGTGGTAGTGTCGTCTTCCTATGGCAAATCTTAGATATTGCCTGTGAACCTCTGTAATAGAAATGGGGAAATATGCATCCTTTAGATCCACTGATAACAAGTATTCCCTTGGAAGCACTGTGTTTATCACTGTAATGAGTGAGTCCATTTTGAACTTCTTGACCTCCAGAAAGGAATGTAGATGCCTGAGATCCAGAACTGGTCCCCAGGAATTGTTCTGCTTTTTCACCAGAAACAGGAGAGTAAAAACCATGAAATTGTTGGCATGCCGGAACCTCTTGAATTACCTCCTGTTCCAGAAGTTTCTGAACAAACTGCAGAATTACCTGATTTTTTGAAAGTGATGATGTTACAAAGCAAGCAATTGAAGTTTTCTTCTTTAACTCCAGTGTATATCCTCTCTTGAGAATCTGTAATACCCATCTGTCTGAAATTACCTTTGTCAAGATATTTCCGAATCTGGAAAGCCTTCCTCCCAAAGGCATCTGGACAGGCATACCTTCATTGTTAAAAAAACAAAAGATACATTTTGGATGCGCCAAAAACTGGTAGTATAAATCAATATACAGTGATAAAATTTTTAGTATCAATGATACCTATATAAACATATAAATGATTAAAATGAGTGAACAATACTTAGATGAATAAAATAAGTGAACAATACTTGGAATTCCAGTCCTCAAGAAAAAGTTCAAAAAGTGACTGTGAACTTGTTTTATATTTGTTGAAATCCATTTTCACAGAAATAGTGGCCGCTGTACTCCTTCAAAAAACTCTACAAGAAGTTGAGCTTACGAAATCTGTAGAATGGCAAAGAAAAAGAAGAAGGTGCCACGATGGTGCAAGATCAACTATAATATGGTGCTAAAAAACAGTTGTATCCTCAGAATACTTACAGATTGTATAGAACTTGACAAGTGCCACAAAAGCCTGCTGGACCTTTAGGAGCAGTCAAGAAAGCTCACACTCCCAAGATAGAAAACCAATGGTTCACTCGAGTGGGTAGATAGTCATACACCAATCAGGTAACGCGTGTCTGCTTTTAATTTCTGGATCAACCCTTTGGCAGTGAAGTGGCAATGATATGATATCATACTCACAGAGAATGTGTTGGAATATATAAAATTAGCTGTGCAAAGTCCGTCTTCCCATACGCCTAGATTTAGAGTTCTGCGGCCAAAGGGGTGCATTAGCTACGCGTCTATTTTTTCCCCCGCACCTTTTAAATACCGCTGGTATTTAGAGTTCACAGAAGGACTGCGTTAGGCTCCAAAAAGAGAGCGTAGAGCATAATTTACCGCCACTGCAACTCTCAATACCAGCGGTGCTTACGGACGCAAAAAAGCAGCGTTCAGCTCCTAACGCAGCCCCATTGTTTCCTATGGGGAAACACTTCCTATGTCTGCACCTAACACCCTAACATGTACCCCGAGTCTAAACACCCCTAACTTTACACTTATTAACCCCTAATCTGCAGCCCCCGCTATCGCTGACCCCTGCATATTATTTTTAACACCTAATCTGCTGCTCCGTACACTGCCGCAACCTACGTTATCCCTATGTACCCCTAATCTGCTGCCCCTAACACCGCCGACCCCTATATTATATTTATTAACCCCTAATCTGCCGTCCCTAATCTGCCGACCGGACCTCGCCACTACTCTAATAAATGTATTAACCAATAAAGCTAAGTCTAACCCTAACACCCCCCTAAATTAAATATAATTTTAAACGAAATAAAATAAATCTTATTAAATAAATTATTCCTATTTAAAGCTAAATACTTACCTGTAAAATAAACCCTTATATAGCTACAATATAAATAATAATTATATTGTAGCTATTTTAGGATTAATATTTATTTTACAGGCAACTTTTTTTAACCAGGTACAATAGCTATTAAATAGTTAATAACTATTTAATAGTTACCTAGTTAAAATAATTACAAAATCACCTGTAAAATAATTCCTAACCTAAGTTACAATTAAACCTAACACTACACTATCAATAAATAAATTAAATAAACTATCTACAATTATCTACAATTAAATCAACTAAACTAAATTACAAAAAAAACCAAACACTAAATTACAAAAAAAAACCCCCACTAAATTACAAAAAATAAAAAAAGATTACAAGAATTTTAAACTAATTACACCTACTCTAAGCCCCCTAAAAAAATAACAAAGCCCCCCAAAATAAAAAAATGCCCTACCCTATTCTAAAATAAAAATTGTAAAGCTCTTTTACCTTACCAGCCCTTAAAAGGGCCTTTTGCGGGGCATGCCCCAAAGAATTCTGCTCTTTTGCCTGTAAAAAAAAAAAAACAATACCCCCTCCAACATTACAACCCACCACCCACATACCCCTAATCTAACCCAAACCCCCCTTAAATAAACCTAACACTAAGCCCCTGAAGATCTTCCTACCTTGTCTTCACCACGCTGGGTATTACCGATCCGTCCAGAAGAGGGTCCGAAGTCTTCCTCCTATCCGGCAAGAAAAGCTCCTCCAGAGGGTCCAAAGTCTTCATCCTATCCGGGCAGAAGAGGACATCCAGACCGACAGACATCTTCATCCAGGCGGCATCTTCTATCTTCTTTCATCTGGCGCGGAGCAGGACCATCTTCAAGCAGCCGAAGCGGAGCCATCCTTCTTCACCGACGGACTAACGACGAATGAAGGTTCCTTTAAATGACGTCATCCAAGATGGCGTCCCTCGAATTCCGATTGGCTGATAAGATTCTATCAGCCAATCGGAATTAAGGTAGGAAAAATCTGATTAGCTGATTGAATCAGCCAATCAGATTCAAGTTCAATCCGATTGGCTGATCCAATCAGCCAATCAGATTGAGCTTGCATTTTATTGGCTGATCGGAACAGCCAAATACCAGCGGGCGGTAAAAACCAGCGTTAGGACCCCCTAACACTGGTTTGGACGGCTAACGCAGAACTCTAAATCTAGGCGATAGACTTTAATATAAAACTTGTCTCACAACATGTTTCTCGGTCCTCAAACTACCGTGTCTTCAGGTGAATACAATATAATTACAAAACACGACTTAAAACACTCTTGTCAGCCACTGCTAAATCGAATAGCGCATATGTGGGAACCCCGCATCAAAACGTGACGTCAAATTTCGTATGTACCTCTAATGTTTAACGGAATTACCTTGAACAAAATACTTTGTAACCAATTATATGATTATCGTTGTGGATATTAAACCTTGTGATTACATATTGAGCACTTTGCAACATACATTTGCATCTATGGCTCCACTGCTTCCTACACCAAAACACTGTATCTAAACTACCAAACGTAATTTCGGTATTGAACTTAGTGTGCTGCATTATGTAATTTTGTATAGGAATTTCCCAAATGACTCTTCTATTGGCAGACCCAAAAACAGCAATAATAAAATCTCATAATCATTAAAATTGTTAAAAATTTATATGCCAAGGAGAAAACACAAATATGTGTTTTTTAGCAAGACCATGCTAATGGTAGCAAACATCATCATAAACATCAGTTGATATAATCGTTTGTACAAATATATAGGTTACTCCTAGATGATATTATGAATTTGATACAAAAAAGGGTATACTTTAGACCATTGTACAAAAAACTTCCAGCCATATACAAGTTGGTATATAAAGAGATAATGTAGCGGGAACTGTAAGTCTGCTACCTGTATTTATCATTACACACTGACTTGAGTGTGCAATAAAGAGAGATAAAAGAAAAACAAACAATTCAAATTATCAAAATGCCTAATAAATATATAATAAACCTCCAGAAATATCTAATATATATATATATATATATATATATATATATATATATATATATATATATATATATAAAATAAGTCTCCAGTATAGGTGGAGTCCAATGTCCATTAGTTCATTCACTATTATGGCAGCATACTCCATGTCTCGGTACAATTCCTCATATGTATACCCCATCTTTTTTTTAGGGGTCTAGAGGTTCTCCCTATATATTGTACCCCACATATACACTCTAGGAGATAGACTACATACTGGGAATCACATGTAAAATGTGAAGAAATTAAATTCTTCCTTAGTAATATTAGATATAAAATTGGTTCTCTTTCTAGGTGTATATGCACAAAGGCCAAATCCATTCCTATTACATTTGTAAAAAACAATATTGCCCAATAAGAAATTGGTTTTAAAATCTTTCTTTTTGTTGGAATCAAACTTACTCATTACAACCTTACTAGGTGCTAGTTTATTTGTGAGAGTTGGTGCTCTTCTAAATGTACATATTGTGTTATCTCCTATACTCTCGATTAGAAGTGGGTCACCTTGTAAGATACACCAGTATTTGCCTAGAATTTGTTTAATGTCTTCATGGTTATTGTTATATTGTGTGATGAATCTTAAAGTACTCTTGGAGAGATTACCTACATCAATATTGCATATAATGTCAGATTTGGGGGTGATTTTATTTATAAAAAAAAAAATATCTCTAGCTTTCTGATAACTTTTATATATGAGATCCAATTAATATTGTTTCTCTATTAATCTTTTGATGAGTATTTCTGATTGTTCATCATAAACAGACAGACTCGTGCAATTCCTGCGGATCCTGCAGAATTGATTATATGGGATATTAGTTTTCCACTGTCTGTGGTGATTACTATGATAATTGAGATAACTGTTGGTGTCAACTTTTTTAAAGTAAGTTCTTGTAATGATAGATCCTTCTTTGTCCCAGTCTAATATAAGATCCAAATAATCAATGCTGTCATGTTTAATTTTTTGAGGGAATTGAAGTCCCATAACATTATTGCTGAGAGTATCAACTAAAATTGTGGCTTCAGATTCCGTTCCCTCCCATATAAAAATCAAGTTATCTATAAAACGGCCATAGAAGACAAGATTTGCCCCATGGGGTGATGAATCCCCATAAATAAATTGGCAAAACTTGGGGAAAATCTGGTCCCCATGGCTGTTCCTTTGATCTGAAGAAAAAAATGTTCCTGAAAAACAAAATAATTGTGTTTTAACACAAAATCTATGGCCTCCAACAAAAAAATTATTTGTTTATCTGGTAAATAGATATCTCTTTTAAAAAAAAATATCTACAGCTTCTATACCTAATACATGGGATATGTTGGAATATAAGGAGGATACATTGCATGTTAACCACAACAAACTGCGATTTCCTTTCTTGATATTTATTTATTTAGAAATAAGATCTGGTGTGTCCTTAATATTTGATGGCAAATTTATCACTGTTTTTTTAAGGAACTGATCCACGTATTCCGACAAATTACATGTCAAATTTCCGATCCCCGAGAAGATGGGTCTCTCTGGAGGATCAACCTGAGATTTATGAATTTTAGGGAGGTGGTAGTAGTATGCAAGATAGGGTTTGGATGGAGTTAAGAATTATTTTTCTTTTTTCGTGAGTATCCCTTCAAGGAATCCTCCATCAGTTAGCTTTATCAATTTTCAGTAGGAATTAATGTTAATCTTTTGTAGTATTCTTGATTTTATAAAATGCAATTTGCCTCCTTCAAATAATCTTCCCTATCTTTGCAAAACCACTCCACCTCCCTTATCTGCTTGCCTAATGATTATATTATTATTTGAAGCTAAACGTGATAAAGCTTTTGTCTCATATATATTCAAATTTGGTTTCTTAGTTCACTTTATTGATAGTCTACCAAATTCCTCCAATATCAGATTCTGAAGCAATTGAATACTTTGTCCTTTATTTGGGGGGGGGGGGTAAAATTAGATCTCTGTGTTAGACTTGCATGTAAATAGTCATCAAAAAGATGATCACATACATTTTCAGGTTAAAAGAATATATCTGTTTTGGGCCTTTCTGTCATATCATCTGTGAGGATTGGAATTTGCCCTGTGTTTGTCAATTTCTTATCACAAAAATATCTTTGTATTGATAATTTGCGCACAAACCTGTTAAGGTCAACAAATAAATCAAATAAATTATGGTTATTGGAGGGACAAAAAGAAAGGCCTCTGTTTAGAACGCAAACTTCTTCATTAGTAAGTTAGTGACTGGATAAATTAAAATTCCCTTTTCTCATTCGTTCAAGTTTCTTTTTATTTAGCTGTCTTAGATCGTCCTCGGCTCTTTCTAGTAGTTTTAAACGTACTATGGCTTGTTTGTAATGTGATGTTTGGTTGTTCCAATTCTGATTGGATTGAAAAACCTGAGGTTTGCCCTGTTGGTTATAATCTCTGTAATCATATCTTTCAGATGTATCATTTTTGTCCATTTTTCCCTGTAAGTATCTCCATCCCTTCTAGAAAAAATGTCTATTATATTTTTTATTATAATATGTTTTTTCAAAAGAATGATGGTTATTGTTATGATTTACCTTATAATTTGATCTACTAGTGCCTGGATGGTTATCATTGTGGTTTGATCTGCCAGAACCTGAATAGTCTTGTCTGATGGTTAGATTCTTCTTCTTGTCAAAAGGTTTTTTATATTCTACTCTTGTCCACTCTTTATCAGTATCTTTCACTGTTGTTAAATTAGTATTAGACTCAAAATTAGAATCATCATCATTCTTATTTTTATTCTTATTTTTAGTCTTATTGAAATTGAAAACAATCCCCTCCAAGTAATCTTTAACGTCTCTGGCTAGTTTCTTGATTTTAGCGTCTGATTTATCTTGAACTTCCTTGTAAGATTTTTTGAAATCTGAATTATTTTCAAATTTCCTAAGGGCTGTCTAAAACTCTTCAATATCTGTTCCTGTTTTAGTAATAAAGGATTCCCTATATTCTATCAACAATTAAATTAAATTTCAATGAACAGTCTGTCAGAATATTCTGCCACTTGGTAGTTAATTCTTGATCATGTTTAAATGAACATTGTTTAAAAATTATTAAAACCCTTGGTAGATGACCTTTGTCTTTGTATTGTTCTCAGAGTGTCAATACCCCACCAATGACAATGTTCCTTTCTAATTTGTGAAATAATTGTGTCATGGTGTACTCGTTATCATTACTATTAGTGATTTCCATATTGTTATCATGGTTACTAGGTAACTTGCGACTGTAAGCTCTTTTCTCTTTGCTTTGCATATTGGAGATTTAAGCTACACACTACTAGTATAAAATACAAATATATTCCCCAATATCAATGTGATAATATGATGATTTTCCAAGAATGTGCATACTATTCCTTAAAGTGATGTGAAAAAAACTACAGTGCAAAATATATTTGATATGTGATAATTATAAAAAACTACAGTGCAAAATATATTTGATATGTGATAATTATACACAAATAAACATAAAAATATACATAAAAAAATGATTACAGTTGTCGCTATATCGAACAAGTACGAAAATTGGTAAAAAAACAAAAGATAAATATTGGCTGCACCAAAAACTGGTAGTATAAATCAATGTACAGTGATAAAAATTTTGGTATCAATGATACCTATATAAACATAAAAATAATTAAAATGAGTGAACAATACTTATATGAATAAAATAAGTGAACAATAAAAAAGTTCAAAAAGTGACTGTGAACTTGTTTGCTATTTGTGGAAATCCATTTTCACAGAAATAGTGGCCGCTGTACTCCTTCCAAAAAGCTCTACAAGAAGTTGAGCTTACGAAATCTGTAGAATGGCAAAGAAAAAGAGGAAGGCGCCACAATGGTGCAAGATCAACTATAATACAGTGCTAAAATACAGTTGTATCCTCAGAATACTTACAGATTGTATAGCACTTGAGAAGTGGCAAAAAAGCCTTCTGGACCTTTAGGAGCCGTCCAGAAAGCTCACACTCCCAAGATATAAAACCAATGGTTCACTCAATCTGTGTGGGTAGATAGTCATACACCGGTCCCAATCAGGTATGCATGTCTGCTTCTAATTTATGGGATCAACCGCTTAGCAGTGAAGTGGCAATGATATGATATCACACTCACAGAGAATGTGTTGGAATATATTAAAATTAGCAAAAGTCCATCTTAATCAAAACATAGACTTTAATATAAAACTTGTCTCACAACATGTTTCTCGGTCCTCAAATGACTGTTTCATCAGGTTTCCCACAAATGCACTATACGATTTGGCATATACCGACAGGAGTGTTTTTAAGCCGTGTTTTGTAATAATATTGTATTCACCTGATAAAATGGTCGTTTGAGTACAGAGAAACATGTTGTGAGACAAGTTTTATATTTAAGTCTATGTTTTTATTAAGACAGACTTTGCTAGACTAATTTTAATATATTAATATATTCCAACACATTCTCTGTGAGTGTGATATCATATCATTGCCACTTCACTGCCAATGGGTTGATCCCGAAATTAGAAGCAGACACACATTACCTGATTGGGACCTGTGTATGACTATCTACCCACACGGATCGAGTGAACCATTGTTTTTTTATCGTGGGAGTGTGAGCTTTCTGGATGGGTCCTAAAGTTCCAGCAGGATTTTGTGCTGTTTTTTAGCACCATATTATAGTTGATCTTGCACCAACGTGGCGCCTTCTTATTTTTCTTTGCCATTGTACTTTCATTGTTTCTTGTTCTGACAAAAATTTGCCGTTCTGGTGCGTCCTCTACCTCTTGTCTGTACCTGTGTTTTCTAGTCTGGATTACCAAAAGACTCCTTTGAAAACAGTTTAAAAAAATAAGAAAAAACATACTTTTTAAAAAATATCTGGATCTCCCTGGACAGTGTCAGGATCAATATCAGGCTCTTGCTCCATATTGCAAAGCTTAGATTGAATTCAAATACTAAAAAAAAGTAGCCTAAATTGTTATATCATATAAATAGTGCTCTGAAATAAAAATAGCACAACTGGAACATAGCCTAGGGACTCACGGTGGGTAATGACCTGGATCATCCAAAAACTTCAGGAAACAAACCAGTACTCCAAGTAAGGCAACACAAACTGCTAGGTCCTCATCGAGATCAATTTGAAGTGCGCACTCGCATGCTTCAGAGGATCCTCAGACTAAACCCCCGTGAGGTTATTTCTGCTGATGTCACAGAACATGGCAGCTCCCATCAAAGGCCTCTCTAACGAAGACCTATACAGCTGCTCCCACCAGCCAGGATCCATCCGCTGCAGGGGAAACAAGGAACGGTCCCCAAGGTAAGTTTTTGCAGCCTACCACTACCCAGGTATGAAGAGGGTCTCCTAGTCCTGTCCACCTTGAAGGCTGGACAGAACTAAGAGGATAAGAGGAATGGGTCCAGAGTACCTTTATAGGTAATCAGGGGAGTGGTCTTTTCTGTCCACGTCCCTTTGGGAGAGGGCTTCTCACTGTTAAGCATTACCCAGGGATATGAGCCAAGATATATAAATCATAACAGTGATTATGTAAATTACAATTTACCAGCAGATCTTGTCTTCTTGTTCTTACTCTCTAATCTGTAAAAGAGATATGCACTTGCCCTCCACCTTTGTATAATGTGCATGACCTCAGGGATAGCAAAGGGAATTCATTGCTGTTCAGAATGCTTTTTTTTCTAGAATACACATATTGATAGATAAAAAAAAAAAAGATTTGTTTACACTTCTGCAATCCACTTGAAATTAACCTAACATTCATCTGATGGCAGTGTATTTAGGTGTGCATGTTGTCTTCTCTACGTAGACACAAATATATCTGCTGTTAAAGTGACAGTACAGTTAAAAATTAAACATTCATGGTTGAAATAGAACTTGCAACAAAAAAAAATCTAGTTTACTTCTAATATCAAATGAACTTCTTTGCTCTTTGGCATCCTTTGTTGAAGAGTAAATCTAGATAGGATCATAGGAGCTCAAGAGTGTGCACTTCTCTCTAGCACATTATGGGAACAGTCTTTGCAACAATGAATAACGTGGATTTATTTCCTTGTTAAAGACATGTGCACACTCCTGATCTCCTATGAATTTACCAAGGTTTATTCTTTAACAAAGTATGCTAAGAGAACAAAGCAAATTTAAAAAAAGTTTAATTTTATTATTACTGTCACTTTTAAAAAAAAACACATATGAACTTTTTCTATCTATGCAACAAACCACTTATAATAGAGTGACCTTGCAGAGGACCCCTGCACCAGCCAGTGATTTTTGGATCTCAGTTTAACAGCAGACAATGCCACCTGCTATACACACAGCAGGCTCTGCCACATGCAATGAACATGGTTCACCTTCTTCAAGATAGAAGCAAATTATCAATTCCAACTGGCTTAAATAAGCACTGCTGTGAAAATTGGTTGCGTCTAAATTGTATGTGCAAAAGCTATTATTGTGTTTAATACTAGCACTTTGTATTTAGCCTTTTTCTTCAAGTGACCTGCAGCACACGCTTTTTATAGTGAACACTAAATGTCGATCTGAAAAAGAAATTCTATATAGTAAATGCAATTACAATGAAAACGTCTTTTCAGTTTAACAGCATTACAGCTGTTGGTTTAATTCTGGAGAAGGGAAATCAATGTTTTCAAATACATGTTTGTGTTGTAATATAAAAAATAAGATACAAAGACTTCAGAAGACTAATATTTCATGGAAAAAAGGATTGCGTTTAATCTTTCAATTGCAAGTTAGGCGTTTGGAATTTTTGTGTAGCTTAAATATTAAATTATGTATATGTTGTAACAGGAAGCTCTTTGCAACTAAATGCACCAAATGTGCACTGAATTTATTTTGCTTGCTTCTCCTTCTCTATGGAAGGTATCTTTTCTGCAATTAAACGGTTACTTTTTCTTGTTTGTTTATGTCTAGTATATAGCATTAAAGGGATATTTTACCCTTTGGTAAAAACCAATATGTTAAATCAAAGTAAACCTAAAATGAAACAGATTTTATAAAAAAAACAGCAAACAACTTACTTGCTTTTTTGTATAATGAGCACTTAGAAATTTTCAGTGTAGCCCTGCTCCCAGTGTGATATGGTAGTAGGGTTCCCAGAGGGGAACATTAATTGCACCCCTGGACAGCACATGAATAGTGATCCTGGACAACCCTATTTATGTTCCTCCCTGCAAAACCTACAGCATGTGTAACTCATAAGTGTCTAAGAAAACATGGCTGAGGTGGCAACCCTATATGGGATCTGATATGTTTGAAACATAGGTTGCATTGTGACTGATCTAGGCATGAGCAAGTCTGACTCCCTGTTATCTAGTCTGTTCATATAATGGTATCTAGTCTGTTCACATAATAGTAACCTGCCTAGAATTTTTATGACATCAGGCTAAGATAAAACTTCCTGCAGTGGCCCCTCCTTGTAAGGCTGTGACAGCTTATATCTGTCCGGTTAGAATGAATAGATGGTATCCTATGTTGCAAAATTTATGCCCAAAATGTAGTTTCTCTGAGGCTTACCTGGTCCATATGTTCAGCAATTTTGGAAACGTACACAATTTTGGTTGAATAAGTTGATAGCCACAAACATTGTGCTAGAGCTACAACATATCTTTTTCTTAATGGATAGAAGAGATGCGGATCACAACCTGGATTTTATTAATTTAACGATTCTGGGGGGGGGGGGGGAGATACCTCATCTTGAAAAACTGGAAACAGATCAGGGAACCTACCATTAATAATTTAACATTCCTACTACAATCTCAATTTACCATAGAACAATTTGATATTGTATATAATTCTGAAACACAGCAAAATAGGTTTGTTAAAAAATGGCTGAATTTTATTAAATTGTATAAAAGTAATGATATACAACAACAATTATTGACTCTGTTACAAAATTTAGGAATAGATAAGTAGAGATATGAGGATAATCTCCTGCTTTCTTCCCCCTTCCTCCTCTTCCTTTATTTTATTTTTAACTTCTTCCCCCCGGGTACCTCCCGGATTGGAGTATGGCTTATTGAGTTATTAGTTAATTGTGTCTGTTTGAATTTTCCTCTTTGCTCCTTAAAGAGAATATTGTAACTGCTATCAGTAGTTTTTTTTTTTTTCTTTCTGTACCACCCTTTAAGGTTAAGGTAAAAAAAAAATATATATATATATATCTATAAAGCTTGTTTTTCTTTTGTTTTCGTCTCGTTTTTATGACCTGTTCTGTAGATAACATGGTATGTGTATTTGGTTTCTGTCATCTGTATTGAACATGTTATCTATTTTTCTATGGGTAATGATATCATTACCCATAGAAAAATAGATAACATCACTGAAGCAGTATGATATACATTGAGTATATAATTCTTTACATATATCTCAGATTCTTATTATTAGGTACTCTATGTCATATTGCTAGATGAATTGTGTTTTGTTAACGCTATTTTCGATGTCTATCTACACAAATTGTGTTTTTCTTTGACCTTTTCAATAAAAACAATTTATACAGAATATTCGTTCTGAATAATTCACCTGAAACAAATTGTTTAGTGCTGCACAAGCCTAGTAATAATATTGATCCCAACATGTTGCTTTCAGTACACATGAGCTGCATTTTATTTTTAAAAAGGTGGCTCACTGGCATAAAATACTTTGTCAAGTGGGTACTTGCTTTGATACAAAGAGCAAAATTGATCTTATTATCTCTCCCCCATAAACACAGATGTCCTGGGGTTTTGAGTACCAGAACACAGTTTTATATGCCCTGGTTGATGTGTGTTAAAGCATGCAAACACCTTGAGGTTTGATATAAAATGTTTAGTTAGGTATAATGAAATAACTTTGCAAACACTTTTTTTTATTTTGCCCCTTTTCATGAAATTTAGCTCTGATGATTTTTTATTTCTCAGAACTTTTTAATACTAAAATTATGCCTTGTGTGCCTACTTAAGCTTGGATTATCTCCTTTAAAAAAGGCAAATGGTGAGTGAAATTTGGCTATTGAAAATCATTTGCAGTAAAAAGGACGTTCATTTGTTTTTAACATTTTAAACTTGACTGATATCTTGTTCTACAACAACACAACATTAATGTTATGTAATTACAAGGAGATTACTGTCCCTTTAATGGTCTATTGTTGTGTAAACTGTTGATTACATCATCAATACTAAGTATCTGCCAATTATGTAATTGTTCAATTATCTACTTAACTTTCATTCTATTATATCAACTAATTATCTATTTATCTCTTAGTGAAATCATTATTATCACTTTACTGACCGTGTGCTTGTTCTACAGGTCAAAAAGAATGAGTTCATGATTTAGATAGAGCGTGCAATTTTAAACAACATTCCACTTTATATTATAAAATTTGCTGTGTTCTCTTGGTATACTTTGTTGAAGAGTAAACTTTGGTGGGCTCATTGGACCTAAGGAAATGCATGTTACTTTAGCACTATGGCTGCATTGTTTACAGCAATATTTTTGAAAATGCTATACAAAGTTGAAAACACTTCTGCTATAAAGTGCTCCTGAAGTTCTTATGAACCCCACCTTGATTTATGCTTGATGTATTTTTACCAACTGGATTGTAAACTGATTGGGAATAAGACCTTCAAATATTACTATCTCCGGGTTTTATACCCATTTCCTGTTTGTATTTATAGTTGTGTGTAAGGAGGCACATTAATGGCAATAATAATAACTATCATCATCACAATAGCTTTTCAATATAACAGTAGACAAATGACCCTGTTGAACATACCTGACAAAATGCTGTAGTTGTAAATAGAATTATTTTTATTTATAAGATTATTACAATATCTAATTTAATCATATGTTAATGAATATTGCACTTGAACATTGTTTCCAATAGACTTACTTTAAAGTCTAGGTGGATCAGCATGTGAAATAGAACATCTCATAACCAAAAGTTACAGCATGTGAAATAGAACATCTCATAACCAAAAGTTACAGCATGTGAAATAGAACATCTCATAACCAAAAGTTACAGCATGTGAAATAGAACATCTCATAACCAAAAGTTACAGCATGTGAAATAGAACATCTCATAACCAAAAGTTACATTTGATAAAAGAAAATATTTTATTATTTAATTAAAAAAAAAAAGAATGTTTGATGTTCAGCATAGATTCAACATTAATTTAGAACAAATGTGGCCTACATTCATTTTATGGGGGGAAATGTGCACATTCCTGCACATGACCCTTTGGTAGAACCCCCTCCCCCACTCACACACACTAAAAATGTTACCTTACATCTAGAAATACATGCAGAACCACACAACACATTCCAAGCATCCTAAAAGCAAAACCATATTCCACTGCAACTGCTACTGTATTGCTTTCAATAAATCAAACACTTTTGGGGCAGTTAATAAGCAAAATATATTAAATGGACAGTAAAGTTACAATTAAGCGTTCAAGATTAATGTAGAGCATGCAATTTTAACAACTTTACAATATACTTCTAATATCAAATTTGTTTTGTTACCTTGGTATCCCAAAGTAGTCTCATAGGACCTCAGGAGTGTGCTCATGTCACTTGTCTTTAGCACTCTATTGCAGCAGTGTTTGCAAGAATCTATAATATTTATTTTGTTGCAAACACATCTGCCAAAGGGTGTTAAAGAAATGTGCACACTCCTGAATGTCTATGAGACTATTAAGGTTTACTATCCAACAAAAGATACAAATTAAACAAAGCGAAATTTAAATTATATTAAATTGGAAAGTTGTTCAAAAAATAAATGCTCTGTCTAGGCCATAAACAATTAATTTTGACTTTACTGTTCCTTTAATACTAAATCTCACACTAGCCTTTTACTGAACATCCTTTAGGAATATGTTGCTTTAAAACCCAAGGTAATGAATAAAAAACAATCTACTGTACATACAAAATACAATACAAAGTAGGTATATAACTATATCTGATGCATAGGCTCATCAACACAATGTTCCTGCAATGGGATCAGTAGACATTTTGGATATAACATTTAAAAAGAAACAGAGTAATCAGTCTAATTGTTTAGCAGAAATGGGTAATGCAAATAATAAAAATAAATACTGCCATAAACAGATTTTTTTTTGTTCTGGAACAAATTGCCCACAATACTTTACTCAAATTAGTTAAATTATCAAATTTATAAAAGGTGACACATTCCAGTGAAATCTTACATGATTTTTTTTTAAAAAGACCCTGTAGCACAACACAAATTAAGTAGCAATATCATTTATTTTGTTAGAATGTTTAAATTGACAAATGACCCTAAAGGTTACATAAAATATTTTCATGTTGCTGTCATTGGCCTATAATTTATTCTGCACTGAATTACAAATATACTTCTATTGAAATCCTCCTATTTAACCAGTATTACGTTGAGTTTTTGCCAGGAAAAACAGCTTCCAGCATTCAGAAAAAACAAAGGTATAAACGCTCTTTCTTTTGAAAGTTAAGTAATGAAAATATACCATTTTCACTCTCTTCAGTTTTTTTTTCAGGTTTCCACAAATACTGTTTTTGGTGTAATTATTTAAAAACCATCCCACTTAAATCCAAGGCTTTACCAGAAGCTTCATAAGGGAATATGAAAGTAAAAGCCACAAATTGTGATCTTGGGAATGTGTGACTGTTTAAGGAATTTACTAATCTTTTATTTATAACATTGCCCCGGGTGCCACATCTGGAGCTCAATTGGATTTTGGGTTGGTGTGTGCCCCAGAAATAGCCCAAGGTCATATCATGTGACAATATTTTTCCTTTTTAAATCTGTAAGATATATACCAGCAGCAACAAATTGATAAAGGTTTGCCAATGTCCTGTATAATACTTCACCATGTTCAAAGTAGAAAAACAGTTATATAGCAACAGCTTTTCATTTTACGTTAAGAGATGTTTATTTAAATACAAGTTAAGGAAGAAATACTAAATCTTATAGTAAGGCTTTATGAATATATTATCTTAAAGGGACAGAACATTTTCTTTCATAATTCAGATAGAGCATACCATTTTAATCAACTTTCCAATTAACTTATCAATTTTGCTTCATTCTCTAGGTATTGAAAGAGCAGCAATGCACTACTGGGAGCTATCTAAACAAACCAGTAAACCAATAAAAAGAGGTATATATGTGCAGCTACCAATCAGCAGCTATCTCCCAGTTCCTGAGCCTACCTAGGTATGCTTTTCAACAAATGATACTGAGAGCAAAGCAAATTGGATAATAAAACTAAATTAGAAAGTTGTTTAAAATGGTATGCTCTATCTGAATCATAAAATATTTTTGGGGGTTTCATGTCCCATTAATTAATAATTTTAATTTTCTATAGTAAAAAAAAAATGCACTTTATTTTGCCTGCTTTTCTTGTACTTTAAATCTGAAGGGTTTTCACTTTTCACAGAGGGCCTGATTCTCTAAAGCTCTCCACTCTGGCAAGATTATTTGAAAAGTCTCACTGTGTACTGTGAGGTCACTCAAAGAATTTTAGCAAGGAGAGGCATGAACATTACAATATAATGCATAAAAAAACCTGCAAAGATTTCTCTTCATGCAGGCAAATGTTTGATTATTGGACCCAGATGCTTGCATTTATCCCATGGGACTTAGGACCATGCACTCCTACATGCTACACAGAGACTGTTTGACATGAGTAAGAGCTCATTATCTCTTCCTAATCAGTCAAATCACTGGGAATATGAAAACACTCAAGAGGCTTTTTTATGAGGTATGCCACTGGACTGTAAAACAATGTCAATTCAGTTGATAAAACATTTAAAGTTACGTTTTTTGTATTGCAGTGATTAATTGCTGATACATATATAATGTGAAACCCTAAAAAAAGTTAATGTACCTTTAAAGGGACAGTCAAGTCCAAATTTTTTTTCATGATTCAAATAGGGCATGCAATTTTTAACAACTTTCCAATTTACTTTTATCACCAATTTTGCTTTGTTCTCTTGGTATTCTTAGTTGAAAGCTAAACCTAGGAGGTTCACATGCTAATTTCTTAGACCTTAAAGGCTGCCTCTAATCTTAATGCATTTCGATAGTTTTTCACCACTAGAGGGCATTAGTTCATGTTTTTCATATAGATATCATTGAGCTCATGCTCGTGAATTTACCATGGAGACAGCTCTGATTGGCTAACATGCAAGTCTGTTAAAATAACTGAAATAAAGGGGCAGTCTGCTGAGGCTTAGATACAAGGTAATCACAGAGGTAAAACGTGTATAATTATAACTGTGTTGGTTATGCAAAACTGGGGAATTGGTAAAACAGCAAAAATGTTGGTGTTGACTGCCCCTTTAAATGTTTTATTTGCAGTCCTCTGCATTGATCACTCATAAAATGTGGTCTGACCTTCATCTAAGTCACAATTACAGCAAACACAATTTGTCTTAACTAATAACACATAAACAGTTGCGGTTTTCAGATTTTTATTGCAGACATTAAGTTATCATTCACAATGCAGGCTTGAAAATGTAAGTGAATTTAGTAACTTGTAGATCCTTCTTTAGCAGCAGAAACCTGCACTAAACGTTCCCTGTAGCTGCTTATAAGACTTGCACAGTGAATTAATTTTATTTTGCGCCCCAGAAGTCTCTTATATGTGGGATTTTGCGCTACCAGGCTATCTGGCATACAGATGTTAGTGCGTCCAAGTCTGTCGCTCATACAATAATGAGTAACTGTGGACTTGTAAAATGAGTGCAAAATGGAAACGGTGTATATTGCACTTGAGCTCTAGCAATAATATTTTTGCGCTCTACTTGTAATCTAAGACTTATTTTTCATTGCAGATCATTGAAAGTCAGTACTCAATGAATATTATAGTTATATTACTTTAATTATTTTAAGGATTTTGAATTTTTTCTTTTGTGATACAGATAGAGCATGCAATTTTAAGCAACTTTATAATTTACTCATATTATCACATTTTCTTCATTCTCTTGGTATCTTTACTTGAAAAGCAAGAATGTAAGTTTAGAAGCCGGTCCATTTTTGGTGAACAACCTGGGTTGTTCTTGCTGATTGTTGGATAAATTCACCCATCAATAAACAAGTGCTGTCCAGCGTTCTAAACCAAAAATTGGCTGGTTCCTTATCTTACATGTCTTCTTTTTCAAATAAAGATAGCAAGAGAACAAAGAAAATTTGATAATTGGAGTAAATTAGAAAGTTGCTTAAAATTGCATGCTCTATCTGAATCATGTTCAGTGTCCCTTTAATTGGGAGACTGTAAGATTTCAAGTGGTCGCTCATAAATATCAGGCCTCAAGAGGACAAGCTGATGAAGAAATGTTCTGGCTAGAAGATGATCATATACAGGGCCGGACTGGGAGTGTAAAACAGCCTTGAAAAATTTGAAGACCAGTCTTATTTCCTATTCAGTCCATTGAATGCACATGCCCCATATTTCGCAAGATGATTGCTGGGATACTAATTCACCAATATTTTTTCTAGAATTAAAGTATATTAGTTTGTAATAAAAAAAATAGCAGATTGTTGTTTTATAGGTACCCTACAACTAGGGATGGGCGAATGTTTCTAAAAATTCGAAATTTAAAACGAATTTTGATACATTCGTTCGAATCGAATTTCAAATGTTTATATAACATTCTAGCATTGTATTTTCAAATTTTCGTTTTCAAATTTTTCAATAAAATTCGAAATATTCGTTCGAATAATAGAATGTTTAGCTTTGTATTCATTCAATTTCGAAAAGTAATATTCGAATGTGACATTCGAATTCGAATGTGACGTTCAAATTCAAAATAGTAATACTGTGTTTTATAAATATAATATTAGAATTCGAATGTGACATTCGATTCGAATGTGATATTCAATTCAAATGTGACATTCAAAATAGTGTTTCTAGTCTACAATTGTGTTTTATAAGTGTAATATTCGAATTCAAATGTGATATTCGAATGTAACATTCAAATTTGAATGTGATATTCGAATGTAACATTCGAATTCAAATGTGACATTCGAAAACTGTAAATAACATTCGAAAATCTAATTTTTAAGAATATTCGTTCTTATTAACATTCTATTATGTAAATCGAATTTCTACAATAACATTCGTTCTAACATTCGAATTCGGATATAAACACATTCGCCCATCCCTATCTACAACCCACGTTCATCCATGACTTTCTCTCACAGTTAGAAAATATTTACCCATAGTTTAATCTGGAGAAGACAATCAAAACTAGAAACCATTCAAAGGAGGGCTACTAAATAGTACATGGTCGAAGAAATAAAACAAGGAAATACTTTTTGATCTTAAATCTTTTCATTTGTCTTAAATTGCAAGTGGCCAACCCCAGCTGCTGCGACTCACCTACAAATCTCCTGGTGTTCTGGCAGGCCTTGACCATATGCTTGGCATGTGCAACAGTAGCTAAGGTAGAAACTCCATACAACAGGAATATGATGTTATTTTGAAAATGTTTGTTTGAACCCCAAATTTTTAAGGTTTAAAAACATCCCTTCTGTGAGTTTTTCCTGTTTATTACCACTGTTCGCTACCTATTATGTCAATGAAGTTAAATCAGTATTTATTTATGGGAAACATATGTATTACAAAGTCTCTGCATTTGTTATCATTAATACGTTCAGTAGTAATAAAGTTTATATCCAATGTGCATTTAGCTGCAGGGGCGTTCACAGAAATTGTTCTGTGGAGACAGGGGCATGATCATAAAATGCATTAAAGAATATATTATTAGTGACAACATGATTTGCTTGTACACATGGAATGAATATGGACTACAGTTGTTTTGGGAGTTAAAATAAAGGATGAGGGTCATATTTATCAATGTGTGAGCAGACATGATACAAAGTAGCGTATCATGTCTGCTGCACATCGATAAATGCCGACAGCATACGCTGTCGGCATTTATCATTGCACCAGCAGTTCTTGTGAACTGCTGGTGAAATGCCGCCCCCTGCAGATTCACAGCCAATCGGCCGCTCTCAGTGGTGTCAATCAACCCGATCATATTTGACCGGGTTAATTTCTGTCCACCGCCTCAGAGCAGGTGGACAAGTTATAGAGTAGCGGTCTTTATAACTTCTGTTATCAATACGGAACTTGATAAATATGCCCCTGAATATGTAAGTATAAATGTTTAAATGGTACATTTTTCCTGTTCAAAATAGAGAATAACAGATGCATATATCCCCTAGATCCTAAGTTGCCCATCATCTTTTAGTATTATTATTATTATGACATATTTATAATTAATAACATTTTCCCACTGAATTTCCTCTAAATATATTTTTTCTATTATCCAATTACTCCTGGTATACAAAATTGACTCATTTTGCTTTAAACATGGTTAAATAGCAATACTAGTCACAAAATGACATGCTCTAATTTGTAAAGGGGTTAAATACACTGCATAAATACCACTCAGTACCCACAGATTACTGCTGGTCCCAAGCAGAAATTGGTGCTGATCTAATCAGCAGCACTAATTACACAGCTGAGTCATGTGACTAGCGCTGCTGATTGAATCAATGCAAGCTTCTGCTGTGGCAGGTCCCGAGCAGTACTTCTACTGTGTGTTTAACTTCTTTGCGGGGTTAAACACATAATAGTGCAGAGTCGCTTGTCTTAAAACTACATGCTCTAGTAAATTAGAGCATGTAAGTATCCCCATCTATTATAGCCCTTTAAGTTTTAGATATGAACATTTTTTGGGGCTATTGTCAGCCATCTGCTTGAATATTATCTGCCATCAAAGATTTAATTCTTAAATTACAAATACAGTTTGGTTAATTTCTGTTTTTTAAGAAATATCTATAGGTGTTTTCAGACAACAGGATAAAGTTCATAGAAAACATTGTTTGGAAACTTGCTGGTAATATCTGTAGAAAGATATATTTCCATCCACAGATGATGAGATCCAATCACCATGATTCAAACTGATGACTTATAGAAAGAAGACAATATGATGTTTTCCCCAGCTGTATATTAGAGGCGATCACTTGTTCCACAAGAAATATGATGTCTACTCTTATGATTTGTGCTTTTCAATAAGAGGTGTCAACATTAGGGAGAACACAAAACTGCCATAATATGGTATTGCATTCACAACTACCTGAACTGATTGAAACACTGACAGGGTCATTTATTGGGAAAAACATTCCAGATGTGACCTGTGCCTTCAGATATGACTTTATGTCATATGTGCCAGCCATGGTGCTCATTAAATTGAAAGAGTTAATATACATTTGTTTTGAATATATCTACAATTGTGCTATTATTATGATGATTATTATTATTATTATTCACTGAATTGTGCTCATTCTATTTCCCTATTGTAAAGAACTTTCTTGACTTAAAGAAAGATCAAATAAACAATGAGCAAAACTGAAAGTATTTTAATTTTAAATATACACTTTTTTTTTGCATTTTACTTCCATTAGGGAAACTCTCCTATTAAAAAATATTACTGTTTCATTAGCATATGCACGTATGCTACACGTGACTAGACCATCAGGTTTCAAACACCATGCTATGCTCAGAGAGCTGACAATGGTGTGCATAGTGTCAATGAAGACTTAAAGGGATATAAAGCAGTCTATTTCATTGTTGTATTATATAAATCACTAAGCAGTGGGTTATACTTAATAGACAACATTGCAATATATATTCTTCATTAGTTTAAAATTATTTTACCATTCATTTATTTTTTTAGCTTAAAGGGAATGTAAATTTTGATGCTAAAGTGCCCGGTTTTTAAAACTTTGATTAAAAACAGTGGCACTTTAATTCATCAAAATTTACATTTCACTCCTGTTGTGAGAAAAAACTTACCTTTTAATCTTCACAGCAGCTCCAGCTTGCTCCGGTCTCACAAGCCATTTCTGATGTCAGAAATGATTGATAGGTCATCCTCCAATCACAGCTTCCCCCCCGGGGGATTCAGTGTCTGATTCACTGCTGTGATTGGAGGAAGCCGATGCCTCATTTTAGACCCAGGAAGAGGCTTTGAAATGGGAGGAGGAAGCTGGAGCTGCTGTGAAGATTAAAAGGTAAGTTTTTTTTCACAGCAGGAGTAAAATGAAAATTTTGATGAATTAAAGTGCCCCTGTTTTTAATCGAAGTTTTAAAAACCGGGCACTTTAGCATCAAAATTTACATTCACTTTAATTTGTGAAGGGTTTTTTACTTTGACTGCTCCACAAGGCAATTGTGGTCTCTACAGGAAGGCAAAGTAGCAGCTTTTCTTTTGAAGTGTTGCTAGGAGACACCTATAGTAGCTCTAGTCAGTTTATTGCTCATGCTCAGTAGAGGACCTTTGCTGCAAAAATAATTTGATAGTAGAACTTAAGTGCTACTCTCTTATCTAGCTGCAAGGCAGTGGCATCACTTAGAATTCCAAAGTGATCTTTTAGCAAGAAAACAAGTAATTTATTTACTGTTTTTTTACACAATCTGTTTCTTTATATATTTACTTTAATTTAAAATCTTTTTTTTTTTTTAACTAAAGGAGCACTGTATTAAATGATGTATTAAATACTCTCTAAGCAGACAGATAAAGCTAGATAGCTACTTCTCTTTAAACAACCTTGAGATATAAATTGCTTTAGCAAGATATATGTCTTGTCTTGCCCAAGTGTCAGTAACATTTGCTGCTTATGATATGGTTCTATTAAAAGATCAAAATACTAAACAATCTAATTATGGAAGTGGAAGACCAAATTAAGTACTGCACAGTGGGTATGGATGGATGGATATCTGAATTTTGTTATTCAGGGGGTACAATAGAAGTAATTTTTTGCCATGCAAATGTTTCTATAATACAAGCTTGTAAATTAGAACAAGAATTTGTGACAGTCAGTTCAATAATATATGCACTCCCGTGAACATGTTTGGACCACATGCATTGAGGCTCATCCCCTATCAAAGTCATACATGAATGCGCAATCTAGTTTAAGGGTTTCTTAGAAAGATACCAAGCAGCAGGGAAGTGAGGTTGAAATTTCCAGTTTAAAAGAAGTGAAAATCATGTAAAAAAAAAGTTATTATAAGGGTATTGCATATAAACTTGCAGTCACCATAAGTTCCCGCCAAATGTAACCAGGCCTTTAGCAAACAATGGAATAAATATAGTTTAAGGGAATCTTTGTAAACACTTCCTAACACCCATATAGGTACAGGTAAATAGTGCACAGTCTATCCATCCAGATAACATAATAGATGCATTTAGATAGGTTAGCAGTGGTGCAGATGGAAACGGATTGCAATAGTTAACTCTGAAAGCCACGACTGTTTGATCTCCTGTAAAAATACAATTTTAATAACACCGGTACTGTTTGTGACAATCATGAGAGTGCGTAATACAATCAAATATGAAACAGTAAATATAAAATTATGCCATTTGTAGCTGTAGGTTTTATGAAGTGAGTTTTCTTGCAGATCCCTATAGTTTTACATGATATCACATAGTCTTCACTTTTAAATATGTATACATCCCTGTACATATGTAAATGTGTACCCTGTTGACTGTTTGCAGCCTCTTATATAGCTTTAATGAATAAAGCTTGAATAAATCAATACTATGTATTTTAGAAAACCTCTAGAATGTCTCCAGTGGCCATTTCAGAGTGTTTAACATAGGTGCAATGTAAAAAAATAGTTTAGAAATATCCCTGAAAAAGTTTAGCAGGTGGGCGAAAAGCTCTTCCAAGGACTTATCAAGTACTTTGAGGTCCAGCATTCAATAAGACAAAATTCGGCTTGAAAAGTACTTGAAAAGTGAACTGAAAATGTATAGTGATCACCAAGAAGTTATTATCTCAAGTGGCCAAAAACCTGGTTTCAATTATCAGAGACATATGATTCTTATATAAAAATAAACCTAAAGGTGCAAGTTCCCATATATTTCTAACTCTGCAGCTGGGATAACAAGTCATTGTAAACACATTGGGCCAGATTACGAGAGGAGCGCAAGCAATAAGGGGTTTATCACTGGTGTTTGTGCTCATCAGGTTTACAGTTTGTAATCCGAATTAAAAGTAAATCTTATTGCATGAGTGCAATTCGCGATTTACGCAAGAATGATTATTGCATCCTCAGAACTCTGGTTAACTGTTTTGCAAAACAAAAAAGTGTCACGAAATACATCAAAAATACATTACAAAGTACACTTACACTAATAAATACACTAACTAATAAAACATTTTTTTTTAATTATTGACACAACATTTATAAAGGCACAAAGATATGAGATCTCAGGTGTTAGGAAAAAAAGGCAGACAAAGGGCTTTAACATAAATATATATGTACACATATATAGGCATATATTTATACATGCATACCCATTTTTAGACATGTATATGTATGTATATACTGTACTGTATATATTTATATATATATATATATATATATATATATATATATATATGTGTGTGTGTGTGTGTGTGTGTGTGTGCGTGTGTGTACACATATGTATTTATGTGTGTATATATGTATTTACA